>NC_060276.1:91936247-92039406 GCF_021613505.1 Equus quagga
CAATTATGTTTTATTTTGGGAACACTTATAAAGCCAGAACCCTGGTGTTTAGACTGTGAGTAATGGTACATTAAAGAAGAATTCAACATCCAAAAGGTAATTTCAGAACAACCCAAATTTTAATTTGTATCTCTTGACCACTGTGAAAAGGATAATTAGGCTAAAGCAAAACTCCTTAAAATCTTCCTTTCTCACCCATCTTTTTCTCTCACACACTGCAAGGGAGGGTGCCGGTCTCTGTTCTACATAGTCTCTCAGGGCCCCAGGCTGATGGCGGCTCCACTATCTTGTAGCATCAGCATCCAGAACACATGGCTTCCAGATTTCTGCAAAAGGGGAAGAGAGAGTAAAAAACCAACCACACCCCTCTTTTACGCTTCACATTGGAGGCATAAAGTTGCTCTCTTTCCCAGTCCATTGGCAAGAACTTGTCACATGATGGGGATCAAACTTCAAACGAGGCTGGGAAATTCAGTCTATTCCTAGGAAGGAGAAAATGAAATAGGACTTGGCAAACCTTATTGTTACTGGCCACAAACAGCTGCTTTACCCACCACACAAGAGGGGCCAAATAAAAACTGGAACGCCAGGCTTATGGCAAGGAAAGGGTTTATTGTTATTATCAAAAGGCAGCCAGATGAGGAGATAGGAGTTAGTTAGAACTCAGATCCACCTCCTCAAAGGAAGAAAGGTAGGGATTTTTATCTGGGGTTTTAGGTAGGGGAGGGAGAGCATGTGCTGGGGTTTTAGGTAAGGAAGGGGAGCGTGTGGCTTTGCTGACTGGCGCCTTCCCACTAGTGTGCATTTGGCCTTGAAGACAAAATTTCTTTTCCCTTGACTGTCTGGACTTTTCTGGTTAGTTTTCATCTTCACTTTGCATTTGGCCTTGTGAGGCTGCTTGCAGGAAAGGGGATGGCAAGATAAGGGAATCTGCAGGGGGTGTCCTTGGTTGTCTGCCTCAGGGTGGATGGTGGATTCTGGTGCCAGGAAGCTGAGGAGTTGGGGTCTGGGAAACTTCAGCCTCTTGATATTCTCTGGACATCAGTTTCCCTGTAACAAACCTCAAGAACATGTAATTAGCCAAAACTTCAGTGTGAGGCCACCTGGGCTTTTAACAATTTGTCATTTCTATTTGCCTTGTGAAGTTCAGGGATACAAAGGTTTAAAAAAAAACAATATTTCCATATGAGTGTAACTTAGAGAAGCAGGGAAAGAGGATGAGTGCTTTTGGTTTTAACCCCATGTGTACTGGGTTTAATGTAGGGGAACTGATATCAGGGCTGGTATCACTATCACAGTTGTTCAAAGAGGGTCACAGAAATTCCTTGAGATTATGTGATAGAAATATGTCCTTGGCAAGCAGTGTTATAGGTTGACACAATATCTTCTTTCTCTCATTCCCCTATTTTTCATCTGCCTTTTGAACCATCCCATGTTTGATTTATACCTCTCTCCACCTAAAGAGAGTCTTCCCCATCCACACCAAGGTCAAAAACTCAGAGGGTCAGGGATGGGAGTAAAAATAGAGGATGCTTGAATTCTCTTTAGTTGGCTGAAGGAGGGAGATGGCTGGGTACACTCCTAAGTTTTTATATATATGTATATATTATTTGTCCTACTGGATTTGCAGCCAGCACCACCCTAGGGTGTTAACACTTTTGAGGTCAGTACCAGATCTTTTCAACATTTGCTACCCGGTACCTAGCACAGTGCCTGGCACCATGTTGGTGCCAAGTAAGTGGAGTAAATGACTCTAAATTAAAACAGCTTGACTATTCCTAGGGGTGATAGGAGCCTTTAAGAGTGTATTTGCTAATTGCTCAAGTTGAAGACCACAAAGCTCAAGAGGGAGGACCATGTTGACATCCAAAATTTTATAACGAAAATTCTCAAAGTAAGTTTTATGAAGGTGTTGCTTATTTAGAACTACCTGCTCATTCCTTATGTCAATAATTTTTTAAAAACCTCTTGCCGAATTTGCTAAACATTTTGCTTTGGATTGCAGATATATATAAAGGGAATCTTTATAAAATCTTGATGTGATTTTAAACTGTTCAAATTTGAAAAACAGAAAAATCTGAAGGAGAAAAAAACTTCTATCATTCAAGTATATATGTTGGAGCTACTATAGATCTCTGTAGGCTGAGGACAATTTAAGCAACAAGTAAGTTGCATAAATGAATTCTGCAGTGGTTCTCAAACTTTAGCCTGCAACAGAATCCCCTGGAGGGCTGTTAAAGCGCAGATTGCAGCCCCACCCCCAGAGTTTCTGATTTAGTAGGTCTAGGATGGGGTCTGAGAATTTGCATTTCCAGCAAGTTTTCAGATGTTGCTGATGCTTCTGGTCTGGGGATCACACTGTGAGAACTATTGGCCTAGCGTGTTACTAAAGGCTTCACAGTTTTAAAATGGAAATTTTGCAAAGCAGCTTATAAAAAGAGAGTCAATCATCAGTGTGTAGCCAGAAGATAGTTCAGGTAAGTGTCATGCAGAGATGATCACTCACATGCATTACCTAATGGATTTGGTGTCAGGCCGCATGTCCCCTTTATCGGACCTATCAGTGAGGAACAAGGGACTTGACAGATGGATGTTTTAATTTTTTTTCCATTTGAATTCCACCCTAGAGTCTAGCACAGAGCCAATTTAGGCAAAGAATGGAAAGCATGAAAGAAGAGAAGGAGAAGCAGAATGCCTGGAGAATCAAAAAATTCCTTGTCTCATTAGAATACTACTTTCAAATTGCACTGAAGCCATGATAAAACAATTGAAAGGCAGCAGCATAAAGGAAAGAATGGGTGCCTGGTGTTGCATGGTCACCACCTCCCTGCTTTCTTCATTTCTTTTAGATCTGGACATACGGGCTAATTCATGCTCCCTAGAAAATTTTCCAAGCAGTCTGAAGGATTAAAGGGACCAAGAATCCCATAATTTTTATACTCATATTAGTTTTTTTATTGAGGTGTAATTGACATAAGTTTCAGGAGTACAGCATAATGATTCGATGTTTGTATATATTGCGAACTGATCACCACAGTAAGTCTATTTAACATCTGTCACCATACAGTTACAAAATATTTTTTCAATTTCAAATATGCAATACAGTATTATTAACTATATTCACCATCTGCACATTACATCTCCATGTCTTATTTATTTTATAACTGGAAGTTGGTACCTTTAGACTTCCTTCACCCATTTCCCCCACCCTCTCCCCTCCTCCCCACCTCTGGCAACCACCAATCTCTACTCTGTATCTATGAGCTTGTTTGTTTGTCTTGCGGTCATAAAGTATTTGTCTTTCTCTCTCACTTATTTCACTTAGCCTAATACCCTCAGGGTCCATCCATGTTGTCACAAATGGCAAGATTGTATTTGTTCCTCTGGCTGACTAATATTCCATTGTGTATATATATATACAAATTTTCTTTATTGATTCTTCCAACAATGGACACTTAGGTTGTTTTCGTATCTTGGCTATTGTAAATAATGCTGCTGTGAACATGGAGGTGCATATATATTTTCTAGTTAGTGTTTTCAGTTTCTTCAGATAAATACCCAGAAGTGGAATTGCTGGGTCATACGCTAGTCCTATTTTTAATTTTTTGAGGACCCTCCATACTGTTTTCCATAGTGGCTGCACCAACTTACATTCCCAGCAACAGGGCACAAGGATTCCCTTTCTTATACATCCTTGCCAACACTTATCTCTTGTTTTTTGATAATAGCCATTCTAACAGGTGTGCAGTGATATCTCCTTGTAGTTTTGACTTGCCTTTCCGTGATGATTAGTGATGCTGAGCACCTTTTCATGTACCAGTTGGTCATTTGTATATCTTCTTTGGAAAAATGTCTATTCAGTTCTGCCCATTTTTTTGATTGAGTTGTTTGTAGTTTTGCTAGTGAGTTATATGAGTTTTTTATATATTTTGGATATTAACCCCTTATCACATATGATTTGCAAATATTTTCTCCCATTCAGTAGGTTGCCTTTTCATTTTGTTGATGGTTGCCTTTGCTGTGTAGAAGCTTTTTAGTTGGATGTAGTCCCACTTGTTTATTTGTTTCTTGTGGTGCCTTTGCTTTTGGAGTCAGAGCCAAAAAATCACCACCAAGACCAATGTCGAGGAGCTTGCCGTCTGTTTTCTTCTAGGACCTTTATGGTCTTACATTCAAGTCTTTAATCCATTTTGAGTTAATTGTTGTGTGTGGTATAAGATAACGATCTACTTTCATTCTTTTGCATGTGTCTGTCCAGTTTTCCCAACACCATCTTTGAAGAGACTGTCCTTTCCCCATTGTATATTCTTGGCTCCTTTGTCATAAATTAATTGACCATATATGTATGAGTTGATTTCTGGGCTCCCTATTCCATTCCATTGATCTATGTGTTCGTTTTTATGCTAATATCATACTGTTTTGATTACTATAGCTTTGTACTATAGTTTGAAATCAGGGAGTGTGATGCCTTTAGCTTTGTTCTTCTTTCTCAAGATTTGTTTGGCTATTTGGGATGTTTTGTCATTCTGTACAAATTTTAGGATTGTTCTATTTCTGTAAAAAAAAAAAAATACCACTGAAATTTTGATAGGGATTGTACTGAATCTGTAGATTGGTTTGGATAGTATGGACATTTTAACAACATTCTTCTAATCCATAAGCATTGAATATCTTTCCATTTGTGTTGTCTATAATTTCTTTCATCAGTGTCTTACAGTTTTCAGTGTACAGGGCCTTCACTTCCTTGGTTAAATTTATTCCTAGGTATTTTATTCATTTTCATGTAATTGTAAAAGGGATTGTTTTCTTAATTTCTCTTTCTGATGCCTCATTATTAGTGTATAGAAAAGCAGCAGATTTTTGTATATTGATTTTGTATCCTGCACTCGACTGAATTCGTTTATTAGTTTTAACAGCTTTTTTATTGCAGTAACATTGGATTATAACATTATATAGCTTTCAGATGTACATTGTAATATATTTCCAATTCTGTGTAGATTACATCATGTTCACCACTGAAAAACTAATTATATTCCATCACCACACATGTGAGCCTAATCATCCATTTTGCCCTCCCTCCTCCCCACTTCCCCTATGGTAATCACCCATCCAATCTCTGTTGCTATATGTTTGTTTGTCGTTGTTTTTATTTTCTACTTATGAGTGAGATCATACGGTATTTGACTTTCTCCCTCTGACTTATTTCATTTAGCATAATACCCTCAAGGTCATCCATGTTGTTCCAAATGGCCAGATTTCATCATTTCTTATGGCTGAGTAGTATTCCAGTATGTATAAATACCACTTCTTCTTTATCCATTCTCTCTTGGTGAGCACCTAGGTTGCTTCCAGGTCTTGCCTATTGTGAATAATGCTGCAATGAACATAGGGGTGCATGTATGTTTATGCCTTTGTGTTTTCAAGTTCTTTGGATAAATACCCAGCAGTGGAATAGCTGGATCATATGGTGATCTATTCTTAATTTTCTGAGGAATCTCCATACTGCTTTCTATAGTGGCTGAACCAGTTTGCACTCCCACCAGCAGGGTACGAGGGTTCCCTTCTCTCCACACCCTCTCCAACACTTGTTTCCTGTCTTGTTAATTATAGCCATTCTGACCAGAGTGAGGTGATATCTCATTGTAGTTTTGATTTGAGAAGAACTACTAAAACACCCAGAAAAAAAAGTAACAAAATGGCAATAAATACATATTTACCGATTGCAGTTTTTTTATGTAATCTTTAGGGTTTTCTATATGTAATATGTCATCTGCAAATAGTGACAGTTTTACTACTTCCTTTCCAATTTGGATGCCTTTTATTTCCTTTTTTTGCCTAATTGCTCTGGCTAGGACCTCCAATATTATGTTGAATAAGAGTGGTGAGAGTGGGCATCCTTGTCTTGTTCCTGATATAAGAGGAAAAGCTTTCAGCTTTTCACCACTGAGTATGATGTTAGCGGTGGGTTTGTCATATATGGCCTTTATTATGTGGAGGTATGTTCCCTCTATATTATCACAAATGGATGTTGTATCTTGTCAAGTGCTTTTTCTGCATTTATTGAGATGATCATATGATTTTTATCTTTCATTTTGTTAATGTAGTGTATCATTTTTTTCATTTGTGGACGTTGAACCATCCCTGCATCCCTAGAATAAATCCCACTTGATTATGGTGTATGATCCTTTTGATGTATTGTTGAATTCAGTTTGCTAATATTTTGTTGAGGATTTTTACATCTATGTTCCTCAGCAATATTGGCCTGTAATTTTCTTTTCTTGTGGTGTCTTTGTTTAATTTTGGTATCAGGGTGTTGCTGTACTCGTGAAATGAATTTGGAAGTATTCCCTACTCTTGATTTTTGGAAGAGTTTGAGAAGGATTTGTATTAGTTCTTCTTTGAATGTTTTGTAGAATTCACCATTGAAGCTGTCTGGTCCTGGACTTTTGTTTTTTGGGAGGTTTTTTTTTTTGAGGAAGATTAGCCCTGAGCTAACATCTGCTGCCAACCTCCTCTTTTTGCTGAGGAAGACTGGCTCTGAGCTAACATCCATGCCTATTTTCCTCTACCTTATATGTGGGACACCTACCACAGAATGGCTTGCCAAGTGGTGCTATGTCCACACCCGGGATCCAAACTGGTGAACCCCAGGCCGCCAAAGCGGAACATGCAAACTTAACCACTGTGCCACTGGGCTGGCCCCTGGGAGGTTTTTGATTACTGGTTCAATCTCTTTACTATTAATTGGTCTGTTCAGATTTTATATTTCCTCATGATTCAGTCTTGGAAGGTTGTATGTTTCTAGGAATTTATCCGTTTTTTTCTAGGTTGTCAAATTTGTTGTTGTATAATTGTTCATAGTATTCTATGCTCCTTTGTATTTCTACAGTATCAGTTGTTATGTCTCTTTCATTTCTGACTTTATTTATTTGAGACCCCTCTTTTTTTCTTGGTGAGTCTTGCTAAAGGTTTATCAGTTTTGTTTATCTTTTCAAAGAAACAGCTCTTGGTTTCATCTTTTCTATTATCTCTTTAGTCTCCATTTCATTTATTTCCACTCTAGTCTTTATTTCTTTCCTGCTACTAACTTTGGGCTTCGTTTGTTCTTCTTTTTCTAGTTCCTTGAAGTGTAAACATAGGTTGTTTATTTGAGGTTTTTTTGTTTCTTGAGGTAGGCATTTATCACTATGAACTTCCCTCTTAGAACTGCTTTTGCTGTATCTCATAAGTTTTGGTATGTTGTATTTCTATTTTCATTTGTCTGAGGTATTTTTTTAATTTCTCTTTTGATTTTTTCATTGACCCATTGGTTGTTCAGTAGCATGTTGTTTAATCTCCATATACTTGTAAATGTTCCAGTTTTCTTCTTGTAATTGATTTCTGGTTTCTTACT
Source organism: Equus quagga (assembly GCF_021613505.1). Classification (NCBI taxonomy): domain Eukaryota; kingdom Metazoa; phylum Chordata; class Mammalia; order Perissodactyla; family Equidae; genus Equus; species Equus quagga. Next base: position 91,943,641 of record NC_060276.1, read on the forward strand.
ATTGTGTTGAGAAAAGATGCTTCATATGATTTCAGTCTTCTTAAATTTATTAAGAGTTGTTATGGCCTAACATATAATTTATCCTGGAGAATGTTCCATGTACACTTGAAAAGAATGTGTATTCTGTTGCTTTTGGATGGAATGTTTTGTATATATCTGTTAAGTCCATCTGGTCTAATGTGGTGTTTAAGGCAAATGTTTCCTTATTGATTTTCTATCTGGATGATCTATCTATTGATGTAAGTGGGGGTATTAAAGTCCCCTATTATTATTGTATTGCTGTCTATTTCTCCCTTTAGATTTGTTAATACATGCTTTATATATTTAGGGGCTCCTATGTTGAGTGCATAAATATTTACAAGTGTTGTATCCTCTTACTGGATTGACCCCTTTATCATTATGTAATGCCCTTGTTTGTCTCTTATTACAGTCTTTGTTTTAAAGTATATTTTGTCTGAGGTAAGAAGAGCTACCCCAGATTTCTTTTGGTTTTCATTTGCATGGAGTATCTTTTTACATCCCTTTGCTTTCAGTCTGTGTGTGTCCTTATGTCTGAAGTGACTCTCTCATAGGCAGCATATAGATCAGTCTTTTTTTTATCCATTCAGCCACTTTATGTGTTTTGATTGGAGCATTTAGTCTATTTACATTTAAAGGAATTATCGATAGGTATGTACTTATTGCCATATTAAAAATTGTTTTTTAAACATTTTAAAAATTAGATTCCTTTCTCATTATCTTTTGTGTATCTACTATAGGTTTTTGTTTTATGGTTACCATGAGGCTTACATATAAAAACTTATGTTTATAATGGTCTGTTTTAAGTTGATACCAACTTAAGTGTGAACACATTCAAAAGGTCTACATTTTTACTCTCTCCTCATTTTGTTTTTGATGTCATATTTTACGTCTTTTAATCTTGTGTGTCCCTTAACTTATGATTGTAGTTATAGTTATTTCTACTACGTTTGTCTTTTAACCTTCATACGAGCTTTATGAGTGATTAATTCACTACCTTTACTATATATTTCCCTCTACCCGTGAGATTTATACTTTCGTATGTTTTCTGTTACTGATTATCACCCTTTCTTGTCAGGTTAAAGAAACCCTTTTAACTTTTCTTCTAAGGCCAGTCTGTTGGTGGCCACTCCTTTAGCTTTTGCTTGCTGGGAAACTCTATGTCCAAGAATACAAGGTAGAGTATTCTTAGTTGGCATGTGTTTTCCCCCAGTACTTTGAACTTATAGAGTTTCTGCTGAAAAATCTGACAGCCTTATGGTGGTGCCCTTGTAAGTAACAAGTGGTTTTTCTCTTGCTGCTTTTAGGATTCCCTCCTTGCCTTTAACTTTTGACATTTTAATTATGAGGTGTCTCTGTGTGGCTCTCTTTAAGTTCCTCTTATTTGGAACTCTCTGGGTTTCCTGGATCTAGATATCTGTTTGCTTCCCCAGGTTAGGGAACTTTTCAACCATTATTTCTTCAAATAAATTTTCTGTGCCTTTCTCTCTATATTCTCCTTCTGGGACTCCTACGATGTGAGTGTCAGTCCACTTGATGTTGTTGTCCCATAAGTCCCTTAAGACATTTTTATTTTTTTCCTTCTTTTTTCTTTTTTACTGAGTTAATGATAGGTTACAATCTTGTGCAATTCCAGTTGTACATTATTGTCTGTCAGTCATGTTGTAGGTGCAACACTTCATCCTTTGTGCCCACCTCCCACCCCACCTTTCCCCTGGTAGTCACTAATCTGTTCTCTTTGTCCACATGTTTAAATTTCTCACATGAGTGGAGTCATCCAGAGATTGCCCTTCTCTATCTGGCTTATTTCACTTAACATAATTCCCTCAAGTCCATCCATGTTGTTGCAAATGGGATGATTTTCTTCTTTTTTATGGCTGAGTAGTATTCCATTGTATATACATACCACATCTTCTTTATCCAGTCATCTGTTGGTGGGCACTTGGGTTGCTTCCACGTCTTGGCTATTGTAAAAAATGGTGAAATGAACTCAGAGGTGCATGGGACTTTTGGAATTGCTGATTTCAGGTTCTTTGGCTAGATACCCAGTAGTGGGATAGTTGGGTCGTATGGTAATTCTATTTTTAATTTTTTGAGGAATCTCCATACTGTTTTCCATAGTGGATGCACCAGTTTGCATTCCCACCAACAGTATATGAGGGTTCCTTTCTCTCCACAACCTCTCCAACATTTGTTATTATTTGTTTTAGTTATTTTTGTCATTCTAATGGGTGTAAGGTGATATCTTAGTGTAGTTTTGATTTGCATTTCCCTGATGCTCAGTGATGATGAACATCTTTTCATGGGCCTATTGGCCATCTGTATATCTTCTTTGGAGAAATGTCTGTTCACGTCTCCTGCCCATTGTTTGATTGGATTGTTTGATTTTTTGTTGTTGAGTTGTGGGAGTTCTTTATATATTATGGATATTAAGCCTTTGTCAGATGTATTACTTGCAAATATTTTTTCCCAGTTAGTGGGTTGTTTTTTTGTTTCAATCTTGTTTTCCTTTGCCTTGAAGAAGCTCTTTAGTCGGATGAAGTCCCATTTGTTTATTCTTTCTATTGTTTCCCTCGTCTGAGAAGACATGGTGTCTGAAAAGATCCTTTTAATACTGATGTCAAAGAGTGTACTGCCTACATTTTCTTCTAGAAGCCTTATGGTTTCAGGTCTCACCTTTAGGTCTTTGATTCATTTTGAGTTTATTTTGGTGAATGGTGAGAAAGAATCGTCAATTTTCATTCTTTTACATGTGGCTTTCCAGTTTTCCCAGCACCATTTGTTGAAAAGACTTTCTTTTCTCCATTGTAGGCCCTCAGCTCCTTTGTCGAAGATTAGCTGTCCATAGATGTGTGGTTTTATTTCTGGGCTTTCAATTCTGTTCCATTGATCTGTGCACCTGTTTTTGTACCACTACCATGCTGTTTTGATTACTGTAGCTTTGTAGTATGTTTTGAAGTCAGGGATTGTGATGCCTGCAGCTTTGTTCTTTTTTCTCAGGATTGCTTTAGCAATTCAGGGTCTTTTGTTGCCCCATGCGAATTTTAGGATTCTTTGTTCTATTTCTGTAAAGAATGTCATTGGGATTCTGATTGGGATGGTGTTGAATCTGTAGATTGCTTTAGGTAGAATGGACATTTTAACTATGTTTATTCTTCCAATGCATGTACATGGAATGTCTTTCCATCTCTGTATGTCATCATCCATTTCTCTCAGAAAAGCCTTGTAATTTTCATTGTATAAGTCTTTCAGTTCCTTAGTTAAATTCACCCCGAGGTATTTTATTATGTTTGTTGCATTTGTGAATTGTAGTGTGTTCTTGAGTTCTTTTTCTGTTAGTTCGTTATTAGAGTATAGAAATGCTACTGATTTATGCAAGTTGATTTTATACCCTGCAACTTTGCTGTAGTTGTTGATTACTTCTAAGAGTTTTCCAATGGATTCTTTGGGGTTTTCTATATATAAGATCATGTCGTCTGCAAACAGTGAGAGTTTCTCTTCTTCCCTCCCTATTTGGATTCCTTTTATTCCTTTTTCTTGCCTGATTGCTCTGGCCAGGACCTCCAGTACTATGTTAAATAAGAGTGGTGATAGAGGGCATCCCTGTCTCGTTCCGGTTCTCAGGGGGATGGCACTCAGTTTTTGCCCATTGAGTATGATGTTGGCTATGGGTTTGTCGTATATGGCCTTTATTATGTTGAGGTAGTTCCCTTCTATGCCCATTTTGTTCAGAGCTTTTTATCATTAATGGCTGTTGGATCTTGTCAAATGCTTTCTCTGCATGTATTGAGATGATCATGTGGTCTTTATTCCTCAGTTTATTGATGTGGTGTATCACATTGATTGATTTGCAGATGTTGAACCATCCCTGTGTCCCTGGTATGAATCCCACTTGATCATGATGTATGATCCTTTTGATGAATTGCTGAATTCTGGTTGCCAAAATTTTGTTTAGAATTTTTGCATCTATGTTCATCAGTGATATTCTCCTGTAGTTCTCCTTTTTTGTGCTGTCCTTGTCAGGCTTTGGTATCATCATGATGGTGGCCTCGTAGAATGTGTTAGGAATGTTCTATCCTCCCTAACTTTTTGGAATAGCTTGAAAAGGATAGGTATTAAATCCTCTCTGAAAGTTTGGTAGAATTCCCCAGGAAAGCCATCTGGTCCTGGGCTTTTATTCTTTGGGATTCTTTTGATTGCTGTTTCAATCTCTTTCCTTGTGATTGGTCTGTTCAAATTGTCTGCTTCCTCTTGACTAAGCTTTGGGAGATTGTAGGAGTCTAAGAACTTATGCATTTCCTCTAGGTTATCCATTTTGCTGGCATATAGTTTTTCATAGTATTCTCTTATAATCCGTTGTATTTCTGTGGAGTCTGTTGTTATTTCTCCTCTTTCATTTCTGATTTTGTTTATTTGAGCTTTCTCTCTTTTTTTCTTTGTAAGTCTGGCTAGAGGTTTCTCAATTTTATTTATCTTTTCAAAGAACCAGCTCTTTGTTTCATTGATCATTTCTACTCCCTTTTTTTGTTTCAGTAGCATTTATTTCTGCTCTGATTTTTCTTATTTTTCTCCTTCTGCTGCCTTTGGACTTTGTTCTTCTTTCTCTAATTCGGTTAGGTGTAGTTTAAGATTGCTTATTTGGGATTTTTCTTGATTGTTAAGATGTGCCTGTATTGCGATGAATTTTCCTCTTAATACAGCTTTTGCTGTATCCCATATGAATTGGTATGGCATGTTATAATTTTCATTTGTCTCCAGGTATTTTTTGATTTCTTCTTTAATTTCTTCAATGATCCATTGCTTGTTCAATAGCATATTGTTTAGTCTCCACATCCTTGTGCCTTCCTCAGCTTTTTTCTTGTTTAATTTCCAGCTTTATAGCATTATGTTTGGAGAAGATGCTTGTTATTATTTCAATTTTTTTAAATTTGTGGAGGCTTGCCTTGTTTCCCAACATATGGTCTATCCTTAAGAATGTTCCATGCATGCTTGAGAAGAACGTGTGTTCTGCTGTTTTTGGATGGAGTGTTCCATATATATCTATTAAGTCCAACTGTTTTAGCTTTTCGTTTAGCTCCACTGTTTCTTTGTTGATTTTCTGTCTGATCTGTCAGTTGATGTGAGTGGGGTGTTGAGGTCCCCTACTATTATTGTGTTATTTTTGATATTTTCTTTTAGGTTTGTTAATAGTTGCTTTATGAACTTTGGTGCTCCTGTATTGGGTGTATAGATATTTATAAGCGTTATTTCTTCTTGAGGAAGTGTCCCTTTGATCATTATATATTGTCCCTCTGTGTCTCTCTTTACCTGCCTTATCTTGAAATCTGTTTTGCCACATATAATCATTGCGACACCTGCTTTCTTTTGTTTGCTATTAGCTTGGAGTATTGTCTTCCACCCCTTCACTCTGAGCCTGTGTTTGTCCTTGAAGCTGAGATCTGTTTCCTGGAGGCAACAAATTGTTGGATCTTGTTCTTTAATCCATTTTGCCACTCTGTTTCTTTTTATTGGAGAGTTCAATCCGTTTACATTGAAGGTGATTATTGATGCATGAGGGCTTAATGCTGTCATTCTGTTGCTCATTTTCCTGCGTTTCCTTTGTTTCTCATCCTGTGTGTTTTAGCCTACCCATTGACTTCTGCAATTTCTTATGCTGGGTTTCTTAGATTTTTCCTTATTTATGTTTTGTGTCTCTGTTCTGTTTTTTAGTTTAGTGGCTACCCTGAAGTTTGTATTCAGAATCTCGTGTATAATATAGTCCATTTTCTGGTGGTCTCTTAGCCTAGACTGTTTCAGGCCCTCTCCTCCTCTCCTCCTAAATTATTATTTTCATCTCTTATTCAAATTTGTGTTGTGAGTTTGTAGTTAGAGTGATAAGATTGTCCTTGCTTTGGTGATTTCCTTCCCTTTATCCTAATGCTATAGTTGAATATTTACTATCCTATTCAGATTCTATTTATTCATCTACCTACTCTGTTTTGTGACCCCTTTCTCCCTTTTTTTCTTATTTCAGTTATGAGAGCCTTCTTGAGGATTTCTTGTAGTGGAGCTCTTGTCACTATGAAGTCCCTTACCTTTTGTTTGTCTGGAAAAGATTAAATTTCTCCCTCATATCTGAAGGATATTTTTGCTGGATAGAGTATTCTTGGCTGAAGATTTTTATCTTTTAAACTTTTGAATATGTCATTCCATTCTCTCCTAGCTTATAAGGTTTCTGTAGAGAAATCCACTGAAAGTCTGATAGGAGTTCCTTTGTAGGTTATTTTCGTCTGCCTTGCTGCCCTGAGTATTCTTTCTTTGTCATTCATTTTTGCCATTTTTACTACTATATGCCTTGCAGTAGGTCTTTTTACATTGACAAATCTAGGAGATCTGAAAGCTTCCTCCACGCACATTTCTCTCTCAATCCCTAAATTTGGGAAGTTCTCTTCTATTATTTCATTGAGCACACTTTCTGCTCCATTTTCCTTTTCCACGCCCTCAGGAATTCCGATTATTCTTAAGTTGCATTTTCTCATTGAGTCAGCTATTTCTCAGAGATTTTCTTCAGTTTTTTTAGTTCTTCATTCTCTTTCTTCCCGTCTGGAGCCATTCAGCCTGTCTGTCTTCGATTATGCTAATTTGCTCCTCTATGGTGTCTACACGGGCATTCAGGGAATCCATATTATGTTTTATCTGATCCATTGTATTTTTCATCTCTAGTATTTCTGATTGATTCTTCTTTATAGTTTCAATCTCTTTTGTGAAGTAACTCCAGAACTTGTTGAGTTGTTTCTCCATATTTCCCTTTACCTCATTGAGTATTTTGATGATAGCTATTTTGAACTCATCTTCACTTAGTTTACATTTCCAAGTCCCCAGGACATACTTCTGTATTTTTATTGTTTTCCTTTTGGACTGGAGCTGTTATAAATTGCTGGATGGTAGAGGAGCAGTTTTTGCACATGATGCTATTATTCAGTTGCAGTTACTGCCTGTCGCCACTAGATGGGGGTTGAGAGCGTGTTCTGAGCCCTGCGCCTTCAGTTGTGATGGCAGTGCGCAGTGTGGGTTGGGGAAGGTGGGGCACTTTTTCTTGCGAGCTGACCTGGATTCAGATCAGCTCTCACTCTCTGGTCTCCTGGCGCCCTGGCTTGCTGGGGTTTCCCCACACGAAAGCTTTCCCCCATTAGAGGGTTTCCACTGCATGGGCAGTGGGAGTCCTGGCCCCTCCCCCACTCGTTCCCTCAACTGCAGCAGTGATCCCAGTCTTTAGGGGAGGGAGTGAAGATCTCTCTTACCCAGTTCCAGCTCCTGCAAGGCCAGCTCCAGCCTCTTCGCCCTCCATGATTTGGCTGCTGTGGGTCTCTGACGATTTCTGTTATTAGGATTTTGTTGTTGTTGTTAGAAAGCAGTTGCTCTTTTTGGTTGTAATTTGGAGGAGCGAGAGTCCTTGGTGAGCTCACTCTGCCGTGTTGCTGACAGCACCCCATATCTGTTTCTCCTTCTTTTTTCTTTTTGCTGCTCTGATTGGGTGAGTCCCATTGCCCTGTCCTCGAGTCCACTTCTGCTTCATCTAGTCTGCTTTTGAACTCCTCTAGTATATTTTTTAGTTCAGGTATTGTATTCTTCAGCTTCGTGAGCTCTATTTGGTACTTCCTTATATTTTCTATGTCTTCATTGTTTTCATCCATTCTTCTCTCAAGTTTGGTGAGCAACTTTATGACAATTACTTTGAACTCTTTATCAGGTAAATTACTTATCTCTATTTCATTAAGGTTAATTTCTGAGGTTTTATCTTGTTCTTTCATATCATATTCCTTTGTTTCTTCATTTTTCTGGACTCTACCTGTTGGTTTCTATACAGTAGGTCAAACAAACAACTCTTCTGCTCTTGAGTGAGTGGCCTCCTATAGGAGATGAACCTTATCATTCAACCCTGCCCTAGCTCTTGGTTGTCTCTCAAACCTTTGCAATTGTCCAAGCAGCCTATTTTATTTTTAATAGCTTCCATTATTTGAGGGTGTGTCAAGACCTGTATGTGTTCCAAAGGGGAGGAGCTCAGTCAGCCACTACATTCAGGCTGATAGGAAGCCAGACCCTCCCTTAGGCAGCAGCTTTTAAAGTATGCAAGTATATATAGTCCTGTGGGACTGCAAGTGTAAACTCTGCTGGCCACCAGAGCCAGGCGATCTGGAGATGTCCCATGGGTGGCAGTCACAAAAATTGGGGCTTCAGGCAAGTGTATAACCTCCTTTCTTGGAGATACCAGTGAGCTGTAGTGAGGCAGAGGGAGAGCATAAAGATGGCATCTTCTAGCCTATGTTCCCTGAGAGTCCTTCCACAGGCTCCTAGATTTGCACCAAACCTGAACCCTGCCCCTGAGGCACTAAGACAAACAAATAGGCTTCTTTCACAGAAAGACACAGGTTGTGATTGTCTGCTGTCTGTGCAGTGCCCAGGGGGTGATAGCCTGCCAAGAACTGTCTCTTAGATTGTTACAGTCACAGGGGACCCAGGAATACAAGCCCTCCTGGCCACTAGAGCCAGATGATCAAGGGGTATCTGCTGGTCAGCAGTTGCAAAAACTGGGGTACCGGACATGTATAAGACCTCCCCTCCAATAGATGCTGGTACTTAGGAGCATAACAGAGGAGGAGCACAGTGATAGCACCTGCCCTCTGAGGTCTCTGGAAAGGTTTATAGTCAGCTCTCAGATGTGTTTCATTAGAAGCCTGTCCCTCAGGTTGCAGCTATGATGATAAATTAATAGGCTTCTTTCACCAAAAGACTGAGCTCCTGGGTCTGTTGCTTCTTGCTGTATTCTGAGGTTGGTAGTTTAAGGAAACTTCTTCCATTGGTTACAGTCCTGTGGGGCCCACGGGCATAAGCACCACTGGCCACCAGAGCAAGATGATATAGAGATGTCCCCTGGCAGCAGCCACACATATCAGGGTGCCACACAAGGGTTTAAGCTTCTTTCTGGAAGATACTGGCGAGCTGAGGAAAGGCAGAGGGAGAGTGTGAAGATGGAGCCACCAGCTAGAGTGAGGCAGTGTGGGAGTGTGAAGATGGCACCCACTGATGAAAAAAAAAAAGACAGAGACAGACAGAAAGGAGACAGAGACAGAGAGAGAAACACACACAGAGAAAGACACAGACAACAGACAGAGACAGAAACAGAGAGGCAGAGTGAGACTAAGAGCAACAGAGCAAGAGACAGAGAAAGGCAGGGGGTAGATAGAGGAGATACAGAGAGACAAAGAGTCAGAGACAGAGACAAAGGCAAGAGACAGGAGAGAGAGACTGAGACAGAGCAGGACTGAGGAAGACAGCAAGACAGAGACACATAAATAGAGGGCAAGAGAGTGAGGCAAGAGACAGAAGAGAGCCAGGGACAGAGAGAGGCAGACAGGAGAGAGAAATAGACGGACGGAGAGGAAACCGAGGGAGCAAGAGAGATAGGAGACAGAGAGGGACAAAGAGAGACAGGAGAGAGAAACAGAGCAAGGGAAAGAGGGTGAGACAGCAGGAGAGGAGACAGAACAAGACAGAGACAGAGCAAGACAAAGATGGAGACAGATAGGAGACAGACAGACGGAGCAAGGACAAGAGAGACAGAGACAGACAGGAGAGATAGAGGCAGGCAGAGAGAGGGACTGAGACAGGGTGAGAGATCATGAGAGCAGGACAGACAGACAGAGACAGTGAGGGACAGAGAGAAGAGAGTGAGAGGAGAGCCAGAATGACAGAGACAGACAGAGGAGAGACAGGCAGACTGAAAGAGCAAGAGAGAGGCAGACTGGGACAGAGAGAGACAAAGCAAGGGCAAGACACAGAGGAGACAGAATGAGACAGGAGAGAGAGAGAGCAGGAGAGAGAGGAGACAGACAGATACAGGTTAGAGACAGAGTGACAAAGACAGAGGCAGACAGAGACTGACAGGGAAAGACAGAGAGGAGATAGAACAAGACAGAGACAGGAGACAGAGCAAGAGAGACAGACAGAGATGCAGAGGAGAGATGAGAGAGAGTGGGACAGACTGACAGAACAAGAGAGAGAGACAGGGCAAAAGGGTGAAAGGGACAGACAGAGACTGAGAGTCAAAGATAGAGACAGGAGGGACAGAGAAAGAGACAGGAGGAGAGAGAGAGGCATGAGACAGAGACAGAAAGAAAAAAGGAGAGCAAGAGATGAAATAGAGACAGAGACTTACACAGAGAGACTTACAGACAGAGAGACAGAACACAGAGACAGGAGACAGTGACAGAGAAGGACAAAGAGTGATGAAGGGACGGAGAGCCAGAGACAGACACACAGGAGACAGAGACAGAGTAAGCCAAAGAGGCAGGAAAGAGAAAGAGTCGGAGAGAGACAGGATGCAGAGACAGGAGAGGGACAAAGCAAGACAAAGGCCGACAGAGAGACTAAGAGGGACAGAAAGAAAGTGAGACAGAGAGCCAGAGACCTGCAGAGAGATAGGAGACAGAGACAGGGGACAGAGAGAGCATGATAGAGTGAGAAAAAGAGACAGAGGGACAGAGGAAGAGACAGAGAGCAAGAGAGAGACAGTAGACAGAGGGACAGAGAGGGACAGAAAGAGGCAATGAGCGAGACACAGACAAACAGACAAGGACAGAGACAAAGACAGAGTGACAGCGAGCAAGACAGAGACAGGAGACAGAGAGACAAAGAGACAGAGACAGAGAGCAAGAGATCAAGACAGACAGAACGAGAGAGAGAGACAGACAAAGACAGAGCAAGGCAATAGAGGGAGACAGAGGGTGAGGCTGAGAGAGACAGGGCAAGACAGAGCGCGAGAAAGAGAGAAAGAGCAGGGTGAATCACACAGGCAGAGACAGACAGACCGAGAGAGAGAGATGACACCTACTGGTTTAGCAAGGGAGAAGGATAGCATGAAGATGGCACCCACTGGCAAAAATAGAAAGAAAAATAAAGAGCTGGCGTCCACTGGTTTTAGCAAGACAGAAGGAGAGCATGAAAATGGTGCCCACCAACCTCCTTTCCCGGAGAGTACACCTGCAGGTCCCTGCTGCTCAGTCCAACGCTTTAATTATCCACTGAGCCTCTTTCACACAAAGTCTGGGCACTTTTCAAACAGCAGCTTCTGCGCTGTGCCTTGGGGTGAGCAAGGCTACACGTGAGCCCTCTACCCCGTTTTCCAGTTTGTCGCAGCCCTTGTTGCAAACCCCACTGGTTTTTGAAGCTAGATGTTTTGGGGGCTCGTCTCGCAGAGAGAGGCTCCTGGTTTTGAGTTCTTTCCTGGTGGACGGTTATCGTGCCAGGGGAAGGTGTGTGGGGGGGATTTGGTGAACCTCTCCTACCCACTTCCATGTGGTTTCCTTCTAGCTCGCCCAATATGCAGGAGTCGCTCAGCTACTTTTTAGGTTTTTTTCAGAGGAAATTGTTCCCTCTGTAGTTGTAGATTCAGTGTGACCATGGGAGGAGGTGAGTTCAGGATCTTCCTAAACCACCATCTTGAACCCGAACTTCCAATATTATTATTTGAGTCTAGAGTTCTCTAGAAGATTCTCCAGGAGGAGGTCATTCCAATCTGATGACAGACATTTATGTAACTCCAACATAGGGCTGGCACCACGCCTCCTCCTGCAGTGTCCCATCATTCATCCCCAAGATTTCTGTGGTCTCTTGGCCACGGTGGGATGCATTCCTGTGTCTGTGCTAGTCTGCTGATCTGACCACTCATCTCTGCTCATGGCGGTTTTCCCCTTTATATTCTGTGTCCATCAAGGCACAAGGTTCACGTGAAGAGTGTGTGTGGTAGCAGATGGTGGCACCGTGAGGGGTTTCTATCCTAGCCCCATAAGCACTATAACATCAAATGCTCCAATTCCTCATTAGTCACCCTTTCCCACAGGCTCCAGCCACCACAATGTTGCTTGGCCCTTTTCTCCATCCAGACTTGCATACTTCTCTACTCTTCTGTTTGCTGGGACACCTCCCTCTTGTGTCCTAGGACTTCTCCCCCACCCCCAAAAAACCTCTCAATACTCCTTGCAGAGCAATTTAGCTCTCTCTTCTCACCTCACTTCATTTACAAGTCATCTGCTCCTGAGCGCCCCTTTTAGCACCACAGGAAACCTGATGGAGACATTGTAATGCTTTTTTTTCCTTTTCTTTTATTTCTAGTCAATAGAATGGATTAACAATTTTGCTTCCCACTGGGATAAAATACAAATTATTCCCATCTTCCCTAAAACTCTTAAAAGGCAGAAGAAAGTATAGTCAGTTTGGATTTTGAGTAATGATTTTTTTTCCTTGATCCATTTGTGTGAGGAAAAAATATTGCACTTTAAATCCAGATGGCACTGTATATTCTGCCTCACAACAATCTCAAGAAATCTAAACTAAAAAGCAAAATCTGGAGAAGAAACTGGGTAGGCTCGTTTTTTTTTTTTTTTCCTGGGCTCAGCTTGTTCGTTTGTTTGCTTTCTCTGGCTTTTTTCATCTAAACATGTTTGAATGGTTATAAAAATCATGTTTTTACACAGTTTAAATTCTAATGTGGTAGAGTAGAAAAGAACATTAGACTTTTGAAACCATGTGTAATTCTTTCTGAAATTATTTAAGGTACAAATTATAATTAACCCAGTCAATATACTTATGCTGTAAACCAAGTTCAGTCCCCTCTAACTGTGCAGTCCTGAGCTGGCTGCTGAATGGGCCAGAACTACAATGTCTGGAAAGTTATTTCAGTCAGCTTCACCTAGTCCAGGCTTTCTCAACTTTGGTACTATTGACATTTGGGGATGGATAATTCTTTTGCAGGGGGGAGGGGTCTGTCCTGTGCATTGTAGGATGTTAAGGAACATTCCTAGCCTCTCCCACTAGAGACCAGTAGCACCTCCCTCCCCAGTCTGACAACCAAAAATGTGTGCAGACATAGCCAAATTTCCTCTTGGGGGAAAATCACCTTTGTTGATAACCATTGACCTAGTGTTTATGTGGTTGTGCAAACCTAGTCTGCAAACTTGGGTTAAATCCAATTAATGCAAAAAAATTTGTTAGCATTGCTGTACATGCCTTGTAGCAACTACTGGTACAGAGCACCACTGCAGGCCTAAAGTCTTCCTGACCATTATAATCTAAGGCAGTGCTATTCAAACTTTAATGTGCATCCCAGTCATCTGGGGATCTTGCTAATAATGCAGATTTGAATTCAGTAGGTCAGGGTAGAGCATGGCATTCTCCGTTTCTAACAGGTTCCAATGTGATGCTGATGGTCTAAGGATCACATTTTGAGCAGTAGCAGGGGTCTAAAGGATGATTCAGTCCTTTGTGGTATAAGCCTTTCTCTGCATACAGTGTCACTATAGGGTGTGCGTTGGTCCGCTAGAACCCTTGGGAGTCAGGTTTGACATAGTCTTCTCTTTTTTCTTTGTCTGCCCTAGGCTGTTGCTGCGAATCCCACTCTATTCCTTCAGTATGGTGCTTGTGGATAAGCATGGCATGGACAAGGAACGCTATGTCTCCCTGGTGATGCCTGTGGCCCTCTTCAACCTGATTGACACATTCCCCTTGAGAAAAGAGGAGATGGTCCTGCAAGCTGAAATGGGCCAGACCTGTAACACCTGATGTGAGGGTTCCTCTCTCCACAGTTCCTCTTCTCTTTCTACATAGTGCTATGCACACGGAAAAGCCTTAAAAATATCCTTGATGTACAGATTTTTATTTGTAATTTTTAAAGTCTATTTTATTATGAGCTTTCTTTGCACTTAAAAATTAGCATAATGCTTTTTGTACTTTTAAGTGTTCCCAAAAATGATATGAATATGATATTTACTCTTTATAACTCTTTACTCCATCATGGCTGGTTAATTTTGTAGAGAAATTAAAAACCTCAAGCATACACATGCTTTCAGTGCATTATTCAGTGTGACACATACCTTTCTTGTTTTTTATATAAAACCTTTAATAAAATATTTTGGAGCAAATTTATTAAAACTCATTTTGTTTTTCAAGCACCAGCCCTACTTGCTCAGTGTGGCCAGTGGTTTTAGGACTGTGATTCTTTGTGGTGTTTTAAGAATGGAAAAATGTGGAGAAACCTGCTAGAATTTTGAGGATTGCCAGGAAAATAGGTGACGTCATCAAAATGGCGGGCTGAGCTGACCCGGGACTCTCCCCTCCAAACTACAACCAAAGAACCAGAACAGCTGAATTTCAACCAATAACTCTAATAGAGATGGTCAGAGACCCACAGCAGCAAGACAGACAATGGAGGACAGAGACACTGCAGCTGACCTCAGAGGAGCTGGAACGGGGTAAGAGAGAGAGAACTTCGCTCCCTCCCCTAGAGACTGGGATCACTGCCATGGGTGAGGGTAGGAGCAGGGGAGGGGCCACGCAACTGGGGGATCGTCCAGGACTCCCACTGCAGGTATAGTGGAGACCCGCTAATGGGGGAAAGCTTCCACATGTGGGGACCCCATCAAGCCAGGGCCCCGGGAGACCAGAGAGCGAGAGCTGATTGGAATCCAGGTCGGTGCGTCAGAGAAAGTACGCCCTCACCCCCAACCTGTGCTGGGCACCCACCATCACAGCTGAAGGCTGAGGGCTCAGAACGCACGGCTCTCAACCCCCATCTAGTGGCAACAGGCTGTAACTGCAACCGAATACTACCATCATGTGCAAAAACCACTCCTCTACCATTCAGCAATTTATAAAAGCTCCAGACCAGAAGGGAAACAATAAAAACACAGAATTAAGTCCTGAGGACTTGGAAATAGGTAAACTAAGTGAAAATGAGTTCAGAGTAGCTATCATCAAAAAACTCAGTGAGGTAAAGGGAAATATAGACAAACAAGTCAACGAGTTCTGGAGTTACTTCACAAAAGAGATTGAAACTATAAAGAAGAATCAGTCAGAAATACTAGAGATGAAAAATACAACAGATCAAACAGAATACGGATTCCCTGAATGCCCGTGTAGACACCATAGAGGAACAAATTAGCATAATTGAAGACAGACAGGTTGAATGGCTCCAGACAGAGGAAGAACGAGAACTAAATTAAAAAGAATGATGAAAATATCACAGAAATAGCAGATTCAATGAAGAGAACCAATTTAAGAATCATCGGAATTCCTGAGGGCGTGGAAAAGGAGCAGAAAGTGTGCTTAATGAAATTATAGAAGAGAACTTCCAAAATCTAGGGATTGAGGGAGAAATGTGTGTGGAGGAAGCTTTCAGACCTCCTAGATTTGTCAATGTAAAAAGACCTACTGCAAGGCATATAGTAGTAAAAATGGCAAAAATGAATGACAAAGAATACTCAGGGCAGTAAGACAGAAGACAATAACCTACAAAGGAACTCCTATCAGACTTTCAGTGGATTTCTCTACAGAAACCTTACAAGCTAGGAGAGAATGGAATGACATATTCAAAACTTTAAAAGATAAAAATCTTCAGCCAAGAATACTCTATCCAGCAAAAATATCCTTCAGATATGAGGGAGAAATTTAATCTTTTCCAGACAAACAAAAGTTAAGGGAATTTGTAACCAAAAGTCCTCCACTACAAGAAATCCTCAAGAAGGCTCTCATACCTGAAAAAAGAAAAAAAGGGAGAAAGGGGGTCACAAACCACAGAGTGGGGAGACAAATAGATAGAACCAGACTAGGATAGCAAATATTCAACTATAGCAACTAGAAGTAGATTTGTCTTTTTTTTCTTTTTGAGGAAGATTAGCCCTGAGCTAACATCCGCTGCCAATCCTCCTCTTTTTGCTGAGGAAGATTGGCTCTGAGCGAACATCTGTGCCAATCTTCCTCTACTTTCTATATGGGATGCCTGCACAGTGTGGTTTGATAAGCAGTGGGTATGTCCGTGCCTGGGATCTGAACTGGCAGGCCTTGGGCCGCTGAAGCTGAGCGTGTGAACTTAACCAGTTCTGAGCTGAGCTGAGCTTAGATTTGTCTTTTTCTTTAACAGTAGATAGTGATTGCTATCCTGTGAATAGGTTTATATTCTATTTACAAATATGATTTTTTTTTACAAAGCACACTAGTAGCCACTCTTTGACTTCTGTCTCCCTCAGATGTATCAGATAAAGGTCAATGGCATGGCTAAGAGAGGAATATTAACCAGTGACTAGTTCGGAGGCCACAAAAATTTCAAAAGATCATTTGTCACAATTAAGTAAGCATATATCAGCCCACGTTGAAGCTCTCCTGTCTTTGAAAAGCCCATCTGTGCCCTTTGCCACCCAGCCCAAAAGGTCCATGTCTTGAAGATGAGGTGATGTTTGAGGAACTGACCTGATTTCTTCAAACCAGTCTTTCTGATGAACTTAGAATATTACAGGCACTTTGCCCAACAAGATACACATTTTGAAGAAGAATGAATGTACAGTGGTATTTTAAAAATAAATACCCAGAGCGATGCCAGCATCATGGTGGGAAGGTCACTCCTTTTTTTTCCTCCTCTTATATTTACAACCAACTGGACATCCATAACCGAACAAAAGCACCTATGCACAGGACACCTGAGAACTCCATCCATCTGTGCATCCACAAGTGGGTGGCTGGGACCTCCAAGGAGGCTATGGAGCCAAGGGGGTTGTGGAAGCAGCAGCACCAGCAGTGGCAGTAGCAACGTTTCTAACAGAGGAGGTGGAAAGTGAAAGAGGGTGAGCAAAAGTCTGCCAGGCTGTGTGGACTGAAGCTGCAAGGCATCCATTGCTCTTCAACAATACCCTTCATTTCTGAAGAGACATCTCTGTGACTTGGGGGAGAGAAAGGACAGGGAAAAGGCAGACAGAGAACTGAAAGAACACATTTCCTGCTGTCTGCCCTGGGATTCCAGCAAGAGTTGCACCCATGGACCTCTGGTACCCTCCAAACTCAAAGATCCCCCTACTGGGCTGTGGGACTACGCAAAGCCCTAAGTGCTAAGCACACATATCTCCCAACTCTTCTACCACCTTTTTCTTTTCCCTACCAGCTCTTTTATGTACATGATCCCAACCTCAGCAGCAAGTCAGCTCCTGTAAGAGAAAAAAAAAACTTCTGCTATAGCACTGCCGTTTAGAAGACAAAAGAAAGGCTCCTACCTGCTAACCTGTTGAACTGTTAGAATCAAAGTAAACAATGTCTTACCTAAATAAGAAAGATGTTCCCTACTTCAAATGTGATGGCAGAGGCACATTTCATCAAGCACTGGGAAAAATCATGGTAATATGGCCTCACAAAAAGAAAATGACAATTTTCCAGCAACTGAACATAGAAGACATGGAATATTGCAATCTGATAAATAATTAAAAATAAATGGTATGAAGAAATTGAATGATCTACAAAAAAACTTAGAAAGGCAATTCAGTGAACTCAGGAATAAAATTAATGAAGAGAAGGAGTATGTTACCAAAGAGATTGAAATTCTAAGAACCAAACAAATTCTGGACCTGAAGAACTCAAAAAAATGAGATGAAGAAAGCATTGGAAAAAGAGGAGATCGGATGGAAGAGAGAATAAGCAACCTTGAGGGTAGGAATTTAAAAACGATTTGAGTAGAAGAGGAGAGAGAATTAAGACTTTAAAAAAGTAAAGCAACACTATGAGAACTATCAGACTCCATTAAGGAGCCAACATAAGATTTATAGGTATAGCAGAAGGAGAAGAGAGGGACAAAGGAGAAGAGAGCTTATTTAAAGAAATAATAGCTGAGAACTTCCCAAATTTAGGGAAAGAACTGGATCTACAAATCCACAAAGCTAATAGAACACTGTATTATCTCAATGCAGAAAGACCTTCTCCAAGACACATATCAAAACTGTCCAAAGTCAATGACAAGTAATTTTAAAGGCAGCTGGGGAAAAAAGACAGTAACCTACAAAGAAATCCCTGTTAGTGTCTCAGCAGATATATCAGCAGAAAGTCTATAGATCATGAGAGAACAGAATAACATATTCAAAGTATGGAAAGATAAAAATTGCCAGTCAAGAATACTCTATCTGGCAAAGTTATCCTTCAGATATGAAGGAGAAATAAAGCTTTTCCCAAACAAAAGCTGAGGGAGTTTACCACCACTAGATATGCCTTATAAGAAATGTTGAGAAGAGCACTTCAAACTGAAATGAAGATATGAAAGTACATAAAACTCTGATTAAGGTGATAAATAGAATTAGAAAACTGTTACTTTATTTTAGAATAGTAAATTAACTACTTAATTATATCATAAAGGTTAAAGGAAAAGAGCATTATAAACAACTATAGCTACTACAATTTGGGAACAAAATCACAGCATAAAAAGAGAGAATTTTGGGGCCAGGCCCAGTGGCCTAATGGATAAGTTCTGTGTGCTCCACTTCAGCAGCCCAGGTTTGGTTCCCGGCTGCAGACCTACATCACTCATCTGTCAGTGGCCATGCTGTTGCAGTGGCTCACATACAAACAGAGGAAGATTGGCAACAGATATTAGCTCAGGGTGAATCTTCCACAGCAAAAGAACAAGATGATGGGCAATAGATGTTACCTCAGGGAAAATCTTCCTCAGCTAGGAAAAAAAAAAGAAAAATGAGATGATTTGTAACATCAAAAATACAAAAGGGGAGTAGTAAAAGGATGGAAACTTTATAGGCAAATGAAGATAAATTGCTATCAGCAGAAAAAGGGTTAATTTATCTATGAGATATTTTATGTAAACCTAATGGTAACCACAAAGCAAAAATCTAGAGTAGAGACATGAAACATGACAAAAGGGAAGACTATCAAAATCACTATGAAAAACCACCAACTTAGAAAGTAGATAAGAGCAGAAGGAAAAATAAACAGTGGAGGAACAAAATAATCGGAAGGCAAAAGATACAATGGCAGTGGTAAATACTTACATGTGAATAATCACCCTAAATGTAAATGGATTGAACTTACCAATCAAAAGGCACAGGGTGGCCAGATGGATGGAAAAAAAAAAAAGACCCAACTATATGCTGCCCACAGGAGACTCATTTCAGCTCCACAGACACACATAGGCTCCAAGAGAAGGGATGGAGGAGGATGATCCAAGTAAGTGGAAACCAAAAGAAAGCAGGCTTAGCATACTTATATCAAATAGACTTCAAGCCAAAAATGGTATCAAGAGCAAAGAATGCCATTATATAATGATAAAGGGATCAATACATCACAAAATATAACAGTTTAAATATATGCACTCTAAGCACCTAAGCACTGAAATATATGAAGCAAACAATAACATATCTTAAGGGAAAAATAGACAATGATACAATAATAGTAGGGGAATTTAATACCCCACTCTCAGCAATGGACAGATCATCCAGAAAGAAAACCAATAACAAAACATTGGAATTGAACCATACTTTAGAACAAATGGACTTAAGAGATATATACAAAATATTCCATTCAAAAGCAGCAGAATACACATTCTTCTCAAGTACACATGGAACATTCTCCAGGATAGATCATATGATAGGACACAAAAGAGATCTTAGCAAATTTAAGAAGACTGAAATCACACCAACTAACTATCTTTTCTGACCACAATGGTATAAAATTAGAAATCAACAACAAGAGGAAAAAGAAGATCTACAAATTATGTGGAAACTAAATAACACACTTCTAAACAACCAATGGGTCAAAGAAATAATCAAAAGGGAAATAAAAAATCATCTCCAAACAAATGAAAATGGAAATACGACATATTAAATCTTGTGGGATGCGGCAAAAGCTTTTCTGTGAGCAAAGTTTATAGTAATAAATGCATAAATTAAGAAATGAGAAAGATCACCAATAAATGGCCTTACTCCTCAAGGAACTAGAGAATTAAGAACAAATTAAGCTCAAAGTTAGCAGAAGGAAGAAAATAATAAATATCAGAGTGAAAATAAATTAAATCGAGACCAGAAAAACAATAGAAAGGATCAATGAAACTAAGAGCTTGTTCTTTGAAAAGATAAAGCAAACTGGTAAACATTTAGCTACACTAAGAAAACAAGAGAGAAGAAAAATAAAATTAGAAATGAAAGACGAGATTTTTGTTTGTTTTTTTGAGGAAGATTAGCCCTCAGCTAACTACTGCCAGTCCTCCTCTTTTTGCTGAGGAAGCCTGGCTCTGAGCTAACATCCGTGCCCATCTTCCTCTAGTTTTATACGTGGGACACCTACCACAGCATGGCTGCCCATGTCCGCACCTGGGATCCGAAGCAGCGAACCCCAGGCTGCCGAGAAGTGGAACGTGCGAACTTAACCGCTGCGCCACGGGGCCGGCCATGAAAGAGGAGACATTTTAACTGACACTACAGATATAGAATCCTAAGAGACTACTATGAACAATTATATAGCAACAAATTATATAACCTAGAAGAAATGGATACATTTCTAGAAACATGCAACCTACCAAGACTGAATCAAAAAGTAACAGAAAAGCTGAACAGACTAATAATGAGTAAAGAAATTGAATCAGTAATCAAAAAATTCTGAACACAGACAACTCCAGGACTAGACGGCTTTACTAGTGAATTCTACCAAACATTTAAAGAATAATAATATTGGGGCCAGCCTGGTGGCTCAGCAGTTAAGTGTGCACATTCCGCTTTGACGGCCCGGGGTTCACTGGTTTGGATCCCGGGTGCAGACATGGCACTGCTTGGCAAGCCACGCTGTGGTAGGCGTCCCACATATAAAGTAGAGGAAGATGGGCACGGATGTTAGCTCAAGGCCAGTCTTCCTCAGAAAATAGAGGAGGATTGGCAGCAGTTAGCTCAGGGCTAATCTTCCTCAAAAAAAAAAAAAAAGAATAATTGATATCAGTTCTCCTCAAACTCTTCCAAAATATTGAGGAGGAGGGAATACCTTCAAACTCATTCAATGAAGCTAGCGTTACCTTCATAGCAAAACCAGATAAGGACACCACAAAAAAAGAAAACTATAGGCTCATCTCCCTGATGAATATAGATGCAAAAATTCTCAACAAAATAGTAGCAAATGGAATTCGAGAACACATTAAAAGGATTTTACACCATGACTAAGTAGGATTTACCCTTGGGATGCAAGGATATTTCAACATATGCAAATCAATAAATATAATACATCACATCAATAAAATGAAAGATAAAAATTACACTATCATCTCAATAGATGCAGAAAAAGCATTTTCCAAAATACAACATCCTTTAATAATAAAAACCCTTAACAGATTGAGTGTAGAAGGAACATATTCCAACATAAAAAAAGCTATGTACTGCAAACCCACAGCTAGCATTATACTTGATGGAGAAAAATTGAAAGCTTTTCCTCTAAGATCAGGAACAAGTCAAGGATGCCCACTCTCATCACTCCTATACCATATCATAGTAGAAGTCCTAGATAGAGCAATTAGGCAAGACAAAGAAATAAAAGGCATCCAAACCAGAAAGGAAGAGGTAAAATTGTTGCTGTTTGCTGATGGTATGATAGAAAATCCCAAAGAGTCAACAAAAAAACTGTTGGATTTAATCTTTGATCTCAAATTCAGGACACAGAATCAACATCAAAAATCAATTGCATTCTTTTACGCTAATGCAGAATTTGACAAAGAAATAAAACTATTCTATTTACAATAGCATGAAAAATAAAATACTTAGAAATAAATTTAATCAAGGAAGTAAAAGTTCTGTAAAATTAAAACTACATTACTTTGCTGAAAGAAATCAAAGGAGACACAAACAAATGGAGAGACATCTCGTGTTCATGGATCAGAAGAATTATATTGTTAAAATGTCCCTACTCCTCAAAGCCATCTACAGATTCAAAACAATCTACAAGGAACAATCCTAAAATTTGTGTGGAACCACAAAAGACCCCAAATAGCCAAAGCAATCCTGAAAAAAAAAGAACAAAGCTGGAGATATCACAATTCCTGATTTCAAACTATGCTACAAAGCCATAGGAATAAAAACAGTATGGTACTGGCACAAAAATAGACACACAGGCCAATGGAACAGCATAGAGAGCCCAGAATTAAAGCTCAGCATATAGAGTCATCTAATATTCGACAAGGGAACTGAGAATACCCAATGGGGAAAGGATAGTCTCTTCAACAAATGGTGCTGAGAAAACTGGAGAAACACATGCAGAACAAGGAAATCGGATCCCTATCTCACACAACTTAGAAAAATTAACTCGAAATGGATCAAAAACTTAAACATTAGACCTGATACCATTAGACTCCTAGGAGAAAATGAAGTCAAGAAGCTCCTTGATATTGGTCTTGGCAATAATTCCTTGGATATGATGCCAAAAGCACAAACAAGGAGAGCAAAAATCAATGAATGGGACTACATCAAACTCAAAAGCTTCTGCGTAGGAAAAGAAATAAGAAGTGAAAAGATAACCTACAGAATGGGTGAAAACTTTTGCAAATCATATATTGGATCAGGGGTTAATATCCAAAATATAGAAAGAACTCATACAACTTAATAACAAAAAAATATGATTAAAAAATGGGCAGAACTGGGAACTTGCCCCATGGCCTAGTGATTCAGTTTGGCATGCTCCGCATTGGCAGCCCCGGTTTGGATCCTGAGTGTGGACCTACACCACTAGTCAGCAGCCATGCTGTGACGGTGACCCACATGCAAAATAGAGGAAGACTGGCACAGATGTTAGGTCAGGGCAAATCTCCCTCAGCAAAAAAACAAACGAAAAAAAGAGCGGGTGGGCAGAACTAAATAAACATTTTTCCAAAGAGGACACCAAGATGGCCAACAGGCACATGAAAAGATACTCAACATCACTAACCATCAGGGAAATTCAAATCAATACCACAGTGAGATATGTCTCACATGTTAGAATGGTTATCATCAAGAAGATAAGAGACAACAGGTGTTGGTGAGGACATGGGTGGAAACAGAACGCTTATACACTATTGGTGGGAATGTAAATTGGTCCAACTACAATGGAAAACAATATGGAGTTTCCTCAAAAACTTAAAAATAGATCTACCATATGATCTAGCAATTCCAATTCTGGGTATATTCCTGAAGGAAATGAAAACAGGATTTTGAAGAGACATATGTACTCCCATGTTCATTGCAGCATTATTAACAATAGCCAAGATACAGGAATAACTCAAATGCCCATCAACAGATGAATGGATAAAAAAGATGTGGTATATACACACAATGGAATATTATTCAGCCATGAGAATGGAGGCTATTGTGCTATTTGCAACAATATGGATAGACTTTGAGCACATTATGCTAAGTGAGATAAGCCAGACAAAGAAAGATAAGTACTGTATGCTATCACTTATATGTAATATCTATACATCGAAAGAAGTCAAACCCGTACAAAATACTGAGTAAAATGCTGGTTACCATGAGACTGGGAGTGGGAGGATAAGATTGATGTTTAAGGGTACAAACTTGCAATGAGTAAATTGCAGTAAATAAGGCCTAGAGATCTACTGCACAGTACAATAAATATAGACAATAGTATGTACTATAATTATGTAAAGTGATAAATACTGCTACAATGGCAATCATATTACAATATATAAATGTATCAAAGTAACATGTTGTACACCTTAAATTCACACAATGTTATATGTCAAATTTATCCAAGAAAAATAAGTACCCTATACAAAAAATTGGGGGGCATTTCTAAAGATTTATAGTTTCCCTTCTAGAGAACTGGTTTCTTACTGCGAATCTTAGAGGACTTTTCTATGTATTTTTGACCCTATAAAAACAAATAATGGGCTGGCCTGGTTGCATAGTGGTTAAGTTCACAGACTCCACTTCAGCAGCCTGGTGTTTGCTGGTTCAGATCCTGGGTGTGGACCTATACACCACTCATCAAGCCATGCTGTGGTGGGCGTCCCACATACAAAATGGAGGAAGAAGGGCATAGATGTGCTTCAGGGCCAATCCTCCTCAGCAAAAAGAGGAGGAATGGCAGCGGATGTTAGCTCAGGGCTAATCTTCCTCAAAAAAAAAAAAAAAAACAAAAAAAAAACAAAACGCAAACAAAAAAAAAAACCCAAGTAAACAACCCTCAATTCTCTTTGCTCATCCCATTTGATACAGCAGAACTTGTGTGTGTGTGTGTGTGTGTGTGTGTGTAGTGAAGGGGTAGGCAGTGAAATTGGGTGAACTGAAACTGAAAACTGTCTCACTGTCTCTGCTTTGGTGGATGGCAGCTGGAATCTCAGTTCCATCCTTTGAACCTTTGCTAGGCTGCTTGGAACCTGCCCCCATTCCTGATCCGCATGTGCATGGTTCAGCAAGCAGTGAGAAATTTAGGTAGTTTATATACATAATCTGGGCTCTCTTTCTCTGCCCCTCTCTCTGGCTATCTCCTTTCTGAGATATTCCTTCTGACTTTTCAGTTGCTACGGTTGCCCCTACCCTCTCCTCTGGTTCTTCAAACCAGTAAGACTATCTTCATTTAAGCCTCTCCACCAACCCTAGCACGGTGCATACTGCAACCTGCCCTTAGGCAAAACCCAAAAAGCCCTGATGATTCACATAGCATTTTTGCCCTCTTCCAAGTCATGACCACCCTCCAGTATCTGCCTGCTTTTTGGTCACTCTCCAATGTCTTCAGAGAGGTGTTTTTCATATTTTGTCCTAAGATAGTTGTCTGTGGGAGGTTGGTCCAATAGGAGCTGCCTGACCATTATCTGAAGGCTAATGCAGCCTGAGCCAGAAGGTGGAGGAGTCCAGGCCATTCCCAGAGAACCTCAGATTTCACCACTATAAGCCCTCAACTCTTGAGCTTGAAATTAGATGAATGGGGTGGAAAATGAAGGGAAAAAAGGCAGTGAAGCAATTCAAAGCACAATGAAGAGAGGATTAATGTCCAGGATGTTGGTAACTATATTACACATCCACTCATGTATTAAAAATTCCCTCAAAACGTAGTGGCTTAAAACAATGTCTGGGGGTCAGGGACTTGGGAGCAGTTCAGCTGACCAATTTTGGCTTGTGGTCTCTAATGAGGTTGCAGTCATTTGAAGGCTTGACAGGGGCTGGAGGAGCCACTTCCATGATGGCTCACTCACATAACTGGCTAGTTGGTACTAGTTGTTGGAAGAGGCCTCTGTTCTTCCCCACATGGGCCTCTCCACAGAGTTGCATGAGTGTGCTCATAATGGCTTCTTCCAGTGGAAGCGATCCAAGAGAAAACAAAGTGGAAGTCATAATTTCTTTTATGACCTAGCCTCAGAAGACAAACAGTTCCTTCCACAGTATCCTATTGGTCACACAGGTCAGCCCTATTCAATGTGAGAGGGAAGTATACAAGGCATGGAGACTAAGAGGTGAGGATCACTGGGGGCCAATTTTAAGGCTGGCTACTGCAGCATCTATAATCTTTTATATTGGAGAATCATCCAATGATCTTTAGGACAGGGGCAGTGTGTTAGATATTGCAAATAAGTTTGGTCAATATGTATTCAAGCCTTTTTAGCATGTAGATGATGAGAAACATACAAACTACATTTCCCAGACTCCCTTGCAGCTACTGTTTGAGAAGTGATTAAGATTCCATCACTCAGAGGATCAGCCCAGTGGCATAGCAGTTAAGTTCAGTGCACTCCTCGTTGGCTGCCTGGGTTCGTGGGTTTGGGTCCTGGATGCGGACCTATACCACTCATCAAGCCATGCTGCAGTGGCAACCCATGTACAAAATAGAGGAAGATTGGCACAGATGTTAGCTCAGGGCCACTCTTCCTCAAGCAAAAAGAGGAAGTCTGCCAACAGATGTCAGCTCAGAGCCAATCTTCCTCACCAAAACAAAAAGATTCCATCAGTCAGATGCATTCAAGTGTGATTTGGTTTTGAAACTAAATCAATGTATGGAAAGAGAAGCAAAAGGCAGGGCATGCACATCACTGGAGATCCTGCCTGAGGCAAGGTGGCTCTTTTGGCAATAGTTGATGGCAGCTTCTTAATTGGGATCATGGCTTTGTGATGGTAGCAAGAATGGAGTGGCTCTAGAACAAGCAAATATAAGGGTTGCTTCCCAATTTGGTAGGCAAATTCCTGATTTTACAGCTTCTTGGCAGCTCCCTTGGCAGTCCCAGGTGTTTTAGGGAGTTGTTCTTGGGGTTCAGTATAAAGTCTATTTCTTCAGCCCTTCCTCTCCAGTTAAGGAGGTAATCTTCTCTGTTTAATCTAGCTGTCATAGATTCTATCTTCTGCAATTAAATCTTGAGTGATACAGACAGCAAAATAAAAGCTGTAGTCTTCAAACACTGGATTTCTTGGACTTTCCTTCCTTGAAACTCTATAGTTGATAGAGATATTCAAGAACCTCTTGGAGAAATATCTCATAAGCCATAATGAAACCAATCAGCACAACTGACCATTTTTCTTCAGCAATGCTTAATCATCCAGATGGAGGAAGAGAGAAGGCACATTGGAGAACTCATCTTGGGGTGGAGGGTTGTGGTAAAGGTGTGGTGGCAGGACAAGGATGAGGGAGTAGACTCTAGTATTGAGAAAATGAATCATGTGATGACCCATGAGGTCCAGAATTAGTCTGAAAAGAAATAAGGACAGTAATGGGGCTGATATATGAAAGAATATATGGAAGGGCTAGTGATCCTAATGTAGTTGAAGAGTGAGTGTAATGAGTGTAAAGATAGGAGGCATTTAGAATATAGAAGGTGACAGCCAGAGAAGGGAAGAAAATGTCATTGAAACTTTGATGTCAGGGAGATGGATGGGTTGTCCATACGGATGATGAAACTTCCTGGCTAGAGTTAAGGCAGAGGAGATAAATGAGGTTCAAGTTCCAAGGGCTTATATAAGTGTGGAGGAGAGAACTGAATGTAAATAGGTGACCACAAGGGGAGGGTGGTGGAGAGTGATATGGTAGGTGGCAGGAATCTCAGAGAGAGAGTCTTTTGCTGAAATTAGGAAAGAATGATCAACTGGAAGGGGAAGTGGGGAAGTGGGAGGATATTCATACTACCTCTCAATCAAGAGATATTGGAGTATGGAAGAAAGAACAAAATCCTGTATGAAAAGTGATGCAGAAGAAAATCAGGATTTACTTAGGATTATCTTGAAAAGGTACCAAAGATAAAGGAAGGTTATTTTACTACAAAATGTGCATGTGTGGCAGTGGTCCAGAAGGCATCACAGAAAGGTCTGGGAGAGAGTTCAGCTGGGACACACTCAGAACAGTATGAGAATGAGAGGACAACAGAAGACTAGTCAGGGATTGGCAAGACATCCTAAGCTTCTAAGTGGAAGATCATAGAAATAAGAGTGTGGATGAACTTGACCGGCTTTGAGGTTCCCATTTCAGAGTACAATTGTTTTGGTGCCAGAACTGACTCTCATGGTGATTTCTGTGTAACCTGTCCCAAACTCTGAGGCAGGAAGAGCCAGGTCAAGCCCCCCACCATTGCCAGAACTGACCCCATGGTGGAGGCTGGGCCTGGCTCTTCCTGTTTTAGGCTCTAGGAGAGGTTACACAGGAATCATCATGAGTTCCACAAAAAGGTAAGACAATTCCCTAGAGAGTAGCTGGTTCTATGTATGGGGCAGGAAAATCTCAAAAGGGAGCCTGAGACATCTTGCTGTTATCAGAAGGTAAGAATGCTTTCAAAGGTAACTGAGCTAATATTTTTTTAAAACAAAGATAAAGAACCTCTGCAAGTCAATAATAAAATACAAATAATAAAAAAATGAGCAAAAGATTTGATCAGACAGTTCACAAAGAAGACATATGAATGGCCAATGAGCACATGAAAAGATGCTCAACATCTTTAGGCATCAGGGAAATAAAAAATAAAAACCACAACAAAATACCACTTGAGTGGTTAAAATTAAAAACTTTCATAATACTAAGTGTAGACAGGAGGTGAAACAATGGAAACTCTTAAACACTGCTTCTAGGAGTGTGAAGTGGTAAAAGTACTTTGGAAAACTGGTGGTTTCTTCTAAAGTTAAACATACAACTTCCCTAAGACCCAACAATTCCACTTCTAGGTATTTATTTAAGAGAAAAGAAAATGTATATATGCAAAAGTGCTTGCAGCTTTATTCTTAATAAACTCTATGGGAATGGCCCAGGAGGATGTATAAACTGGCATGATGGAATACTACTCAGCAATAAAAATGAACAAATTGCCAATATGTGCAACATATAGATTAAATTCAAAAGCACTATCCTGAGTGAAAGAAGCCAGACTCAAACGAGTACATATTGTATAATTCCCTTTATATGAAATTTGTGAACAGGCAAACCTGGTCTGTAGTGACAAAAATCAGCACAACAGTGGTTTCATCTTTCAGAGGAGAAACTGATGGGAAAGGAGCGCAAGGGACACATCATGGGGTGTTAGAAATGTTCTCTCTCCATAGGAGTGTGGGCTACACGGCTGGATACATTTTTTAAAAAAGATCCCACTGTATGCTTTAAATAGGATGCATTTTATTATAGGTAAATTACACTTCACAAAAAAGTAAAAAATCAAGGAATAAATGTTAGCCTGAAGAAAGGCCTAATAAAGCCCAAGTGCTGATTTAAATTTTAACGCTAAAAATATGATAATGATTAATGTCAACTGGATTAAATCTGACTCCAAAAGCAAAGGCAACAGAAGCAAAAATAAACAAGTGGAAGCTATATCACACTAAAAAGCTTCTGCACAGCAAAGGAAATCATCAACAAAATGAAAAGGCAACCTACTGAATGGGAGGAAATATATGCAAATCACATAGCTGGGTAAGTTAATATCCAAAATATATAAAAACTCATATAGGGGCTGGCCCTGTGGCCGAGTGGTTAAGTTCACGTGTTCCACTGCAGACGGCCCAGTGTTTCGTTTGTTCGAATCCTGGGCGCGGACACGGCACTGCTCGTCAAACCACGCTGAGGTGGTGTCCCACATGCCACAACTAGAAGGACCCACAACGAAGAATGTACTTGGGGGCTTTGGGGAAAAAAAGGAAAAAATAAAATCTTAAAAAACACAAAAAAACCTCACATAACTGAATAGCAAAAATAAAAAAATCCAATTAAAAAATGGGAAGAAAATCTGAAGAGACATTTTTCTGAAGAAGAAATACAGATGACCAACAGGTACATGAAAAGATGCTCAACATCTCTAATTATCAGGGAAATGCAAATCAAAACCACAGTGAGATATCACCTCACACCTGCTAGAATGGCTCTCAGCAAAGAGACAAGAAATAACAAGTGTTGGTAAGGATGTAGGGAAAAGGGGACCCTTGTATACTGTCGGTGGGAATGTAAACTGATACCGCCACTATGGAAAACAGTATGGAGGTTCTTCAAAAAATTAAAAATAGAACTAGCATATGATCCAGCAATTCCACTTCTAGGTATTTATCTGAAGAAAATGAAACACTAACTCAATCGAAGTATAAGAAGCAAATCTGGCTTCACAGAGATATATATTTGGAAAAGAGATGAGTATTTTAATAGCCTATTTAGATAACTGTGGATATTTTTCTCTGACACTTCGCCAAAACCCAGCAAGTGGTAGTTCCTTAAAGATTAATGTCAATGTGGAAAACTCAGTACTCTGTTGCATTAAAATCCATTGGTCTATCTTGCACTTTGAATGGATCTTCTACCCATGCACGATTTTGTAACTCATGCATTGGTCATTTCGAAAATATTGGTTCACTGAGTCAGGTAGATCTTCCAAAAGTCAATCAAATTTGTAATGCAATATCAAAAAACCATATTAGTTAAGGTCCTCACCAATCTTATCAGAAAAGTCTCTAAGTATTGGGAAACCGTCACACATAATAGTGTATGAAAGTTTTCCAAAATTCGAATTTTTCCTTCAAATCTCAAATTTCATCATTGGCAATAAATACCGTCAGTTGTTTTCCCTGAAGTGACGGGCTCACTTTGTTCATTTTTGAGAAAATGCATGCCCAATCCTCAAGGCTGAATAACTGTAGTTTATCTGTCATTCATTCTTTAAAATAAAAATGGTGAAAAACGCAGCCAGTTCAATTTGCAACTCACACGCACAAGTGCTTTTCCTTGAGACAAACTTTGTACTTTAGTATGCGCAAAAATTATTAACAACAGATCTACTTAAAGGTCAAGATTTAATAACATTAATAATTTTTACTGCTTCATCAAGGACTTTTACAAATGAAAGTGGTATTTTATATTTTTACTGTGAGTGCATAAAGGCAAAGAAACACACTGCCTCGATTCATGCTAAAGCGCCTGCATTTTCACTCACCATTGCTTCTGGACTGTTGGTGCAAATGTTAACACAGTGAAAAAAGCAAAGAAGGAAAATAGCTTTGACATTGCTGACAGCCTGAAAAGGTTTTAGGACACCTAGGGGTCCTCAGACCACACATTGTAAACTGCTGCCTTAAACTGAAGTGCACTGATTGTTCATATAGTTCTGGAATAGTGACAGAGGTTTGAGTAGAAAGGAGTGGAAGCATAACAACAATTTGACTTTTTCTTCAAGTCCGGCAGGACTCGTGCAGAGTGCCCCTAGCAGCCGTGTGCCTTGTAGAGACCCAAAGTGCCAGGGAAAATCCCTCCAAATTTGCTGCATCTCTTCCTGCTTTCTGCAGCTATCTTTCTTTCCATAAGTTCTATATCCTTCACTAAACTAGTCACAAATGAATAGTATAGGATGAGTGGACTCTTTTGACCCACGGAGAATCCAAACAGTAACATGGCACACATATACATTTAATCTTCTCAAGAAGTCACAAATACTTCCTTTTTTTCCAGCTTTGCTTGCTTTTTAACAACATTAAATTTGGGACTGGGAGTAACAGAGGAGATGCTGGAAGGTTCTCCTTAGCTTAGTGCCGGAAGGGCTGCCGCAGTCAGGAGTGTGTCTTTTTCAGCAGGACCTGCGACCACCACAGCCTTGGCCTACCAGTTCTCTCAATACCCTTTGCGTCAGTCGTTCTTAACCTTGAAGGCACATTGGAACTACTTGGGGAGCTTTAAAAGATACTAATGTCTTGGGTCCACCCCCCAAGATTATGATGTAATTTTTATGGGTGCAGACAGGGCATGGGGGATTTTAAAAGCTTCCAAGGAGATTCTCACTTGCAGCCAAGGGTGAGAATCACTGTTCTGGGTGAGGTGAGAAGGATGCCTGTGTAACCACTGATAGAAACACTTACCAAAGTCATTGCTTCTCTGCCTATGGCCAATGTTATTTTGTATTACAAAGTCAGAATTATGCTTGACTCATTAAAAATGTAGCACTGATTGCTCCTTAGGAAAAAGGCATAGGAATGATGCAAAGCATCCAGCTTTGTTAACCAGAATCCATTTTACTGGTGAATGTGCAGTGTCAGAATGCATTTCTATTATTTCTGAAGATGCTCAGGTTAAGGATTTGTTTTCCCATTTGTTCTATGGCTGTGTTGGTGCTTGGGGGAAATTTACTTTCTGTGCACAGAGTTTGGAATTTTGTTTTGTCTGTCTGTCTCTCCATCAGAAGCAAGAAGTTTCCCCGCAGGATGGTGTTGTGTTTAGGCAGCAGTACTCTGAGACTACCAAATTAATTTCAAATGGAACTAAAATGCTATCACCTGTCTGGCCACGGAGAAAATCTGAACTCCTCTCTCTGAGTATCTTCCAATGTGCCTCTTAGCGTCATGGAATTCCATTTGACTCTTAGGCAGGCTGTTAAGTGGGTTTTTCATGCCCTCTGAGACTAACCATGGACTCAAAGGCTTGGAAAGAGGAGTCACTTGTTTCTTGGAAAATTGGAGTGGGAAGAAATACTCTCATTTCTCAACAAGTGGCAGCAATTTTAGAAGATGGTCTTATGAAGGGACTGAGTTCCAAGGCCCTCTAGAGCAATGCTCCTTGGAGTGTAGTCCTACTGGCTGCTGGTCCCTGGACCATTTGTTACTGATTCACAAAGAAACAGGGATCGTCCCCCAGAATGTAAATCAACAATGTCAATAAACACATTATTTAGTGTGGCTGATATTTTTTGATAGCAAAACGTTCTCAGTGAAGGAAGCAGCTCATTGATTTACATTCTTTTTTCTTTTTTCCAAGGAAGATTAGCCCTGAGCTAACATCTGCCAATCCTCCTCTTTTTGCTGAGGAAGATGGACCCTGAGCTCACATCCGTGACCATCTTCCTCTGCTTTATATGTGGGATGCCTACCACAGCATGGCTTGCCACGCGGTGCCAGGTGCTGTGTCCACACCTGGGATCCGAACCGGCAAACCCTGGGCCGCCAAAGCCGAACGTGCACACACAACCACTGATGTAAGCTCCTTGTTTTATCACATAGTAGTGCTCTGAGTAGCATTGTGCTGGAGGAGGGCCAGAGGCAAGACACTTGTTCCTTTGTCTCTATGGGGACAATTAGGAATTAGGAAAAGGAGACCCAATAATTTTCTAAAGGCATAGTAGCTCTTGTGCTAGCATGAATAGCCTCAGTCATTGCTAGATTTCTGCAATAAGACAGCCTATGCAGTTCTGATTAGTAGTTTTGCTAAAGGGTTGTTAAGTTCTAGACAGGCAGCCTAGACTGAGTAATGTCTGAGGCTGTAAAGAAGGTTCATGCCTGTTAAAATAGGCTTGGCCAGAATATATGCCAGTTGTCACATAGAGCAGTAAATGTGAGTTAACTGCAACTCCTGAGGAACGTGACGCGTTCCCAGACTGGTGGACCATTCTCTTCTTGCAGAAGCTCTGAAGTCAGTTCATGAAGAGTCACAAACAACAGTAACTTGTACTGCTTCACAAAAAGCAAAATTTTACCTATGTTGGTAGCATTTGCTTTGGAATTATTTCATGAAAAATGAAATGACTAATGTTTTAGCCCTGATGTAACAAGTAGGAATCCTGCAAGGCCATGATCTTCTCATTGATTACCAGTCTCAAGACTGAGAAAGAACAGCTAAGTACTTAGGAACAATCAGTGTTGATTCTGCTTTTTGAAGTTCATTCTGAACAACACATAATCTGTCACACCACTACAGTGTATCTGTCTTTGAGAGGAGCTGCACTGTGAATGTTAATCATTCATTGATTCATTCATTTACCAGGAATATATTGCAACTAGCATAGTTCATTGATCCTAAGATGTACGTTTTTCACATTTTAACAGCTCTGAAGTGAGGAGTATCTTACAATCAATAACGTCTTTTTTAGTTAAAGTCCTGGTAGCAGCCAGATGGCAGACTCAAATGGGAATTGAAGAGGACACAATGAAAGGATTATTTATAACGCTGTGGGCCTGGTAAAGGGAAGTCAACAAGGGGTATTGAAGCACCTCAAACAAGCTAGCAGCATCAGAGAACATTTACCACCCCCTAGGCCTGGAGGACAAGGGGAGGGAGTAATTATACTGGAAGCCAGAGAGAAAACTGTAGGCACAGTTTTAGGACAGATCACCTAAGAGGAGTTGTGGTAGAGGAACACAGCCTTTAACAACCTTCAGCCTAGCAGGGAGGGAGCATGGGGAATAAAAAAGCTGAACTTTCTCTCCTCCTGTCCTCTCATCTCCTGCTATTGGCTCCAATTGGCAAACCCAATTGAAAACCAGAGGGCAAAGGAGCAAAGCACAGAGCAGTTTGGAAAATTGCAGAGAGTGAGTCTGCTGGGGTGAACAGAGCATATCCGGCACAGTTCATCCCTTTTACCCTCAGCATCTACTCTTTTCTTTTGTCTGAATAAAAAATCTCACATCCCCATCATCTACTGCAGAAGTCAGCAAACTCCAGCCCACAGGCTGGCCATCTGTTTTTGTAACTAGTTT
The DNA here is from genome assembly GCF_021613505.1 of Equus quagga. NCBI lineage: Eukaryota > Metazoa > Chordata > Mammalia > Perissodactyla > Equidae > Equus > Equus quagga. Next base: position 91,977,381 of record NC_060276.1, read on the forward strand.
TAATTGGAACATAAGCACACACATTCTTTTACATATTGTTTATGGCTGCTTTTGCTCTACAACAGCAGAGATAAGTAGTTGCGACAAAGACTGTACGGCCCACAAAGCCTGAACTATTTAGTATCTAGCTCTTTAAGAAAACGTTCTGACCCCTGACGACTGTATCATTGCAAAGTAATAGCAGTTCTGTCATACTCCCACATGAAACCTAAGACCTTAGCTACCACCAGTGCTCTTTATATAAGATAGTAGGAGGAGGAAGGGGTTAAGGAGACAGTTAATCAACATAGGGCATAGGTGCTTCAATCCCACTTCTGTACCTGGTCATGAGTTCGGAGTTGATAATCATTTGAAATTCTTACTCTCTGCCAGCACTTCAGCTAGATGGATTTCTTTACCTGGAGGATTGACCAAAACCTTCATTCCTGAAGGATCTGATTCCTTAGTGGCCCTGTTTTTTGTTTTTTTGCTGAGGAAGGTTCACCCTGAGCTAACATCCGTGCCAATCTTCCTCTATTTTTTAGTATGTGGGTCACCAGCACAGCATGGCTGCTAACAGAGCAGTGTAGGTCCATGCCTTGGAATTAAACCTAGGCCACCAAAGCGGAGCACACCAAACTTAACCACTAGGCTACCGGGGATGGCCCCAGTGGCCCTGTTTTTATTGGTTGCTGCAGTTTTCCACTGACCAGCACTACTGAGCAACAAAGTGCTGAAGCATGCCTCAATAAATCCCCTGAGCTCTACGCAGAGTTCTCCTCATAACCCTTGTGTGTGAGCAAGTCAATTTCCTGTTGATAATCACCTGAGCAAGTACAGGTGGGCCCTTCTCTACCTGTAGGTTTAGAAGTGTGAGGAGCTCAAAATGTTTAAGAGGGATTCTTAGCTTCCAATGTAATAGAACCATACCTGTTGCCTATGTCAGTTTCCTTCTTTGGGTACTAGAAACCTTAGGCTTGTTGAACCCAAGTTTATGGAGATATACAGGAAAAACTCCTTAAATAAGCTATTAAGCACAATAATGAGAAGGGCCACTCCCAGCTCCACATCTTCATCCCAGAACTCATGTGCTTTGGTTATGAGGGAGACAGCACAATATCTTGGCTGCTAGTTTAAAGCACATACTACATCATGTAAGATACCTCCTCAGCCTCACTAAGTATTGTCTATCAGATAATTCTGTAACTGAGCTTTCAGCAAGCCATTTCAATGTTCCATCAAGTCAGCTATTTGGGGTGATGAGACATTGGTAGTAAGACCAATGAATTCCACAGCATGAACTCACAGATGTGCTTTCTTCACTGTAAATTGAGTTTCTTGGTTAGAGGAGATATTCTTTGAGGCTCAGTATAATGGTACATTCATATGACAGAGAGAACAGTTTATCTTTACTTCCTTATCTAAGAAAGGCTATCATCTCTCTTGCTCTTTGTTATAAGGTACTCCAGAGGGATCTTGATCGTCTTTATATATGGAATAGCATGCTGATCCATTGTTCTGAAGATGTTTTGCTATTCCAGATGTGCTATCTTTACTAGAGCAAAGCAATAAAGCCCCTAGTACATGATACCCACATAGTGACCAGGAAAATGCTTTCTTTTTAATTCCCATCAGCAAAAATAGTTAGAAGCAGGGGTGCCTGCTGTAGAGAGCACACAGAATCTTCTTCAGGCAACATATCTCTTTAAATGACCATCTTTGCACATTCTTGGATACTTAAAAGGGGAATCCTTCTTGATTTCTGGCTACCCGATACTTTTTCTGCAAATTAGAGGCATTAAGATTGGATGGTCATTTTTTTCCATTCAAACAAATTAAGCATCTATTACTTTACCAAGTGTCAGTAATTCTCCTCAAATATGTGTGCAATACAAACCTACAATTCTATTTTGAGAGCCTACTCCCTAAGATCCTGATCCCAATTACTATATCAATTAGGGTCCCAGCAGGAAACAAATGGAACACTGAAACTGTGACACTGAGGAAAGATTAATAAAACGGCTATTTATAAAGGTGTGGTCAGGGTTAGTTAAGGGAAAGTAACAAGGACAGTGAAGCTAGCAACAGCTGGGAGACTTCACCACTCATAGGCCTGAAGGGGTAAAGGAAAGGAGTGGTTACTGTAGCTCTAGCCGTAGGAGAAGGCCTCCTGACAGGAGCCATAGCCCTAAGCAGAGGAATGTAGCCACTTTCCTTTGTGTCTCTTTGTGACAGCAGGAAAGAGCCAGGGAATAACTATATCAACCTCACTTTTCTCCCATCATTCAATCTCCTACTGGTACCTTCCTTTGGCCAAACTCAACCAAAATCCACAGGGCAAGAGAGCCCCATTGAAGCAGTTTATTAAGGTTTTCCCCTTTGGACAGAGAGCAGTGTGAAGAAGGGTGAAAAGAAAATATGCACGGACAGATGCAGAACATCCAGAACAACGTCTTACAGTTATAATTGGCAGCATTTTTTCCTTTTTTTAGTGGTATGTAAAATACTGCTGCATCTTACAATCAATGATGTCTTAGAGTAAATGAATCCCAGTGTGTACAAGGTGTCATAGAACTTTAGAGCTTGAGGGGAATTTAGATATCACTGACCCCAAGCCCCTAATTTTACAGATGAGAAAACTTGAGGCTGAGAGAGAGGAAATGTCTTGCTCAAAATCCACAGCAAGTAGCAGAGCTGGGAGTAGGAGCTAGGTCTCCTAACCATCAAACCTAATATTCTTTATGATGCACCACCCTCTTACAAGGCTAGATTAACAAAAATGTATTCCTGACTCAGGCCTCACATTTTTCACTGGCCTAAGCCAAGCTGGTATCCAAATGTTTTTCTCTATACCTGATTATCATCAGCAATACAAGAGCTAAATATTGACTGAAAATAGAAGAGACGTCACCTAGAAGATGTTTGATTAGTGTCATGGAATAAAGCTTTTAGGGGTTCTACTTCCTCAGGTTTAGAGGAGATTGCATCCAGATTCAGTTGGTCTTTGCCGGAGTCAGCAGTTTGGAAGACTCACCTAGAATAAAAAATATCCGGGTCTTTCATTCCAAGTACTCTGAAACAAGGTCAGGCTGCACACCTGGGTAATGTCTTGACAAGAAATGTCATGACAAGAAAAAAAAGATGTTAGTAATCAAGCATATATTAGTGGGGGAGAACTAAAAATTGAGGAAGAAGGGCTCAAAAAAATAAAAAAGACAAGCAAATGGGGCATCTTAGGCCAATGTTCACATCAACTACAACCAACAAGCAATAGTCTTAAGTATCAAGGTCCATTCTGCCATATTCTCTACACCAATGCTTCTCAAAGTTTATTGTGCTTGTGAATCAATTAAGGATGTTGATATAATGAGTATTCTGATTCAGTGGGTGTGGCTTCAGTGCCCAGCATTCTCCATTTCTAACAAGCTCCCTGGTGATGCTAAAGCTGCTGGTTCATGAATCACACTTTGGAAAGCAAGTCTCTAGCTCATGACAAGTGCAGAATTTCTCTCTAGGGTGCAGTTTGGTGAAGTACAAAGAGCATGGGCTTTGGGATCTGAACTGAGGAGCCCCATCTGGAGTGAGGCTCTGTTATTACGTACCAGTTGAGTAACCTGGGCAAATTACTTTACCTCTCTGAGACTCATGTCCTTTTTCTTTTTTCTTCTTTAAACACAGCTAATAAATTAGGTGACAATTTGGAAAGTACCCGATGCATAGTAGGTGATCAATAAATATCACTTTTGATCCCTTCCCTTGTCACTATCCATGATATATTGAGGGGACGGCAAAGGGAGTGATAGTGTCAGGGTTCAGATTTATAGGAAGATAAGTGAGCAAAACCCAAAACGAGGGGTAGTTTCAACAGCAGAGCACCAAGAAGAGTTGTTCAACATGATCCTAGCCTTAGAAAACAGAAACCAGACACTCGTCCAATCTTGTGTGTTGATTTGCAAATGTGCTTTTCTCTTAAGCCAAGTATAAAAACAAGAGGAATAGGTGACATAAAATCAATATTGAAAGACATACAACCCATGGGCTGGCCCCAGGGCCGAGTGGTTAAGTTCGCACACTCTGCTTTGGCAGGGATTCACGGGTTCAGATCCTGGGTACAGACATCGTGCTGCTCATCAGGCCATGCTGAGGTGGCGTCCCACATAGCACAACCAGAAGGACCTACAACTAGAATATACAATGAGGTACTGCGGGACTTTCGGGAGAAGAAGGAAAAAAAGATTGGATAAAGATATACAATCCATCTTCAAGTACTCAGGAATAACTTGCAATAGAACACATTAGAGATATTAGGAAAGCGAGTTTAATGAAAAAGACATTACACTTTGGAGCCAATACAGGGAGGCACAAAGCTTTGGTCTGAGGTACATATTCCACACATAAGCTTAGCAAGTAGGCATGTTAAGTATTGCTACTAAGTTTGCACTAAACATGGCAAGACAAGTAAATAGGAACAGTCTTTCATAGACAACAACAAAACCAAGAAAACTAGCAAAATGAATGCAGACCTTCCATCATCCCAAGAGAAGTTTTTTTAAAAAAATTGTTTCTTAGAATCCTTCCATCCTTTTTTCTCTCTCTCCTTAAAAACAAAGATACTGTATTATACACTTAAAATTTTAAGAGGGTAAATCTCATGTTAAGTGCCCTTACCACAACAACAACAAAAAAGAAATGAGCTATCAAGCCACAAAAAGAAATGGAGGAGTGTTAAATGCATACTGATAAGTGAAAGAAGCAAGTTGGAAAAGCCTACATACCATATGATTCCAACTATATGACATTTTGAGAAAGGGCAAAACTATAGAGACAGTAAAAAGATCAGTGGTTGCAAGGCATTGGAACACAAGGGACCCTTCGGGCAGTGAAACTATTCTGTATGATAATGTAATTGTGGATCCGCGATATTATGCATTTGTCAAAACCCATCAAACTGTAAAACACCAAGAATGAATCCTAATATAAACTGTGGACTTTAATTACTAATGATGTGCCAATATTAATTCATCAATTGTAACAAATGTACCACACTAGTGAAAGATGTTAATAATCGGAGAAACTTGTGGAGGAAGGCGGCGGTACTATATGGGAACTCTCCGTACTTTCTGCTCAGTTTTTCTGGAAACCTAATACTGCTCTAAGAAATAAAGTCTATTAATTTAAAAACAAACAAACAATCAAAGAGATCAACTTCCTATCAGAGCAGGAGTTTAGGAGCGTAAAGTGGCAGCCAAAGCAGGTGGGTGCCAGGAACAAAGCAGAAGTGAACATACTCATATGTAGGTGACCAGCCTTTGGCACAGTTTGGAACATTACTTCCTTATTTCTTCCCCAAAAGAGACCTCATTCCAATGTCCCAGTGACCCTTAGCTGTTCTGAGGATACTGAATGTGTTTCTTCCTTCTCGAGCCCACTAAACCCTTGGACTCATCTTCAGGCCTGGAGAAAAACAGCCTGCCCATGACAACTACACTCGATCCAGGAATGGGGACCTAGTGCATTCAGAGTTGGCCCAATTCTTGTGCTGATGATGTGGTGTCCTTCTCAGAGTTTCTTTAAATATTTGTACAACATTTATTTAGAGGAACATATGCCTGGTGGGAGGAATACAAAGGAAATCCCCAGTGGAGGCAAACTCCTTTTCTGTATATTCTCAGCAATCCATGTCTGGCCCAAATACACCCCATTCAGCCAAACAAAAGTCCTGCCTCTAACCAGACCTGTCTTCCTAGAATTTGTCAATCATGAATTGTTCTTCAGGCACGGGGTCCCCTCCTCACTTATCTGCTCAAGCAGACGTTATTTCTTTCTGCCAATGCCACACTCTTCCTGAGAGTGGTTCTCCACCTCACAACCTTTTCAAGGATGTGTAGTGCCCCTTGCAATTTGGCACCCTGGGAAAAGGCCAGGCAGCCACAACTCACCCCCACCCACCCCCTGCCAAAACTGGCTCCATGCATTCAGATGCTTTGCAAGCAAATGACTGTGACAGAGGTGGATTCGGAAGTGACAGGAAAGAGCTGAAAATTAATACAATATTTTCATTAATCCACGTGGAATAAAGCATTTAGGGCATCTCCTAAGGTTCTGGTGTGCACTCTATCAGTCAGAGGGACAATGTAAGAAGATCTTTAGGAATTGAGGACAAATTAATTGGGGGTGGTAGGGAAGGTCAAAAGCAAGAAGATACAGGAAAGTCTAAACATCTCTTTCTTCGTATCAACTGAAAGCCAATGATCTTTCTTTAAAAATGTCCATTTATGAATAACGAATACTAGGAAAGGAAAGAAAATATATTCCCAACTCCCAATCACTCCAACTACAGTTCAACCATAATTGACGTAAACTGCTTTGTAATGAAACGTCTCCCTTCCATACGTGTTTCCAAATGAGACAGATTTAAAAAGTTTTATTGTTGGGACTCATCAATTCCCGTGGATTTGCACAAACAAGTTTCAACTTCCTGAAGACAAAATGAACCTTTGGCTAAACTGAAAAAAATGCTTGGAAGGAGCAATCAGATTCCTTCCCAAGGCAGGTGTATCTAACAATAAAGAGGTAAAAAGAAAATATACAGATTCAAACACATACCTAGTTCTCCGCCCTTCTATTAAGGAGACACCTTTCCTTGAGCAACTGCCAATGATTTACACTTCTGCTTTGACTATTATAATGAAATATTTCATTTGCTTGCTGTATTGATTTCTGCCTCAATCAGAGGAAAAAGAAAGGAGAGACAAGTCTCCTGTTGGGCTGAAATACTGGAGAGAAAAATATTATCTACCACATTAAATGAGTGTTTCGTCATTTACAGGCAATACTAACTGTATATTCTATTCCCCTTTCCAAACAGGAAAGGAGCCCTCTACCAGAATAGTTTGATGAACTCTAGTGAGGTAAATGAGGTACATCTGCTAATCGTTGAAACACCATGCCTTCCTTAGAATGCCAAATACTAGTTTGTATTTCTATGGAATTTGTTTTGATGGAATCGCAAATTTCCTTCTGTAGATAAAAGGCATAATTCTTAACAACATCCCTGTGAGGAAGGCAGGTGTGATCTTCCTGACATGGGTGATAGGCAATGGGCCATAGAAAGAGATGTCATTACACAGGAAGAGGGTGTTAAGGAAACGAGTGGAAAGATGGTTTGCTTGCAGGTTCCACAACCTCTTAACAAAAAACTAACCACAGTTTTTCTCTCCATCAAATTAAACACTTTTTGCAGTATTTATTATCTAATCAGATGAAGTAAGAAATTTCAGCCTAACGATAAATAAATTACTATCACCTGCAATGGGTAACATAGTACAAAATAAGGTAGGGTTTTTTTTTGTATTTTTTATGTACACTGAAGACCACATCATTGTACATAGAATGATTAAGACCTAACCGAGCATCTAGGAAAAGAGGGGCCTAAGAAATCATGAACAGAGTGCTATAACTAGCTCACTAATAATGACGTTTTTTCTCCCACAGTGAGTTGAAATTTACAAAGTATGTTTACATATGTTACCTCATTTGATATCTTCAATTACTCCAAGGTAGCCCGATCATTCCTATTTTACAGGCAAATAGATCAAGGCCTAGATTGGATTATTAACTTGACTGAGGTCACATGGTTGGTGAGCAGTCAAATCAAGACATGAGCTAACATCATCTGAGTCCAAGGTCAGGCTCCTTCCACCTCACCAGGGTTGCCTTGCAATTAATAACATCCAGGTTAGCCAAATCCAATCTGCCATCATGACACAGAGTTAGTCCAAATAACATAGTCAAGATAATTTGTCCTCTAATGTGGTGTTTCTCATACTGTAATCCACTTGTATTAGAATCATCCAAGAAGCTTGATATAAAGGATGGAGATTTTGTTCAGTAGGTTTGCAGTAATGCTCTGGAATCAATGTATTAAATTCACACTCCAGATGAATCAGATAATCCTTTGGAATTCTTTTTTTTTTTTTTTTTGAGGAAGATTAGCCCTGGGCTAACATCTGCTGCTAATCCTCCTCTTTTTGCTGAGGAAGACTGGCCCTGAGCTAACATCTGTGCCCATCTTCCTCTACTTTATATGTGGGACAACTACCACAGCATGGCTTGCCAAGCGGTGCCACGTCCACACCCGGGATCTGAACCGGTGAACCCTGGGCCGCTGAAGTGGAACGTGTGCACTTAACTGCTGTGCCACTGGGCCAGCCCTTGGAATTCTTGACGTGACTCAATTTCCAAGGCTATTGTTCAAATCTTTCCAGATACAATTTTTGTTATAGTTTCGCCTGTGTAGAATTCCTCCTATTTCTTTTCTTTAATTTCAGAGGCCATAAAAGATACCATTGTAGGAGGAAAGCTCTTCTGCCAACTTCTAAACGCAATGCTCAGTTTAACGTAAAATATCCATGTGGAAGAAAAACCAAACATTGATCACAGCCCCAAATGCCATAGGCTTTCACTTGGAAGGGCTTCTTGGACTTTATATTTCAATCCAGTTTGCTTCTAAAAGTGGGGTTTGCCCATATTTCCTCCACAGCTTTCTCCTCCCGCATCACATACCAACCTTGGGGCAGCAGGCGATGATGAGACTAATATCACCGTGAATCATATGGGCTCAATTCTTCCATTCGTTACTTAAGTACCTAATGATCATTGGTTGTATATTTGTGTAAGTTTCTTAAGGAAAAGGAGGCCAAGAATACAAAGTCCCATCAAAATATCTTTGTTTTTGGTGGTTTTCTGACTTAGAAAATCTACATCCTGATGATTCCAGTGACAGTAACAACATATGTGAAATGAGAGCTGATAAGCTGAATCTTCCACGTGTCCTGCAGGTGCTATTTACAAACTGAATGGATAAAGTCAGGCTTTTAAGCTTGCCCATTTCCCTTTACAACTTGTTTGATTCAACAGAGGGAAAATTGAGGGCTGACACCTCCAAACAAGGAGCAGGATGCTCCAGGCAAGGCCATGGTCTCTTCTGAGAAGTTGACATGCTGGGCCAGAGAGCACACTCCATGTTTTTATCTACACTAAGACAGGCTGGGATGAATTGTCTAGGGTGGTGGCTACAGTACTTGTAGAGGGGCTGATTTTTAAAGACCAACCAGTAAGTGTATTCAGAGATTTTTCTTGATCTGTGTCGGCCCTGGTTTCCTTATCTGTTAACTGGAAGTTAGAAACAGTGGTCTCTAAAGATGCCTACCGGTCTAACATTCTATGCGTTACTTTTCTTGTTATTTTCACTTATTCCACAAACATTTTTTTAATTACCCACTCTGAACTAAGCATGGGGGATGTAGCTGTGAAAAAATATGAATATTGTCTCTGCCCTTATGATTACTTTCTAGGGATGTGGCAGAGAGGAAACCAACACAGGCATTAAAGGACTCATTACATGAATAGTGTATTATAATTGTGATGTGTGCAGTGAAGAGGAACTAGAGGCAGGCCATTGTGACCTAGTCAGGCAGAGGGTGATCGGGGGAGATTTCCCTGAGCAGGTAACATTTAAGACCTTGACGATTAATGGAAATCAGGCCAATGAGGAGAAGGAGCAAGAAGATTCCTCGCAAAGGCCATGAGATGGGATAGAGCCTGGGACAATTAGAAGCAGAAAAATGCACTGTGTGGCTAAAGAGAAGGGAGGAGGAGGCAGCAACCCTCTTATGCAGGGCCTTGCAGACCGTGAGCAAGAATTTGGATTTTATTGTCAGGACAATGGAAAGCCGCGGAGGGTTTTAAAGCACGACCAGATTTGCATTTTTTAAAAGATCACCCTGAAGATGGACAGGTAGATAATGATAAACAAGTATAACTAATGGTAGAAGGTGAATATAGGTGGTGGGTTTAAGGGTGTTCACTGTAAAATTATTTCAACTTTTCCGTATGTTTGAACATTTTAAAATAACATGTTTAGAAAATCTGGCCATAGTATGGAGAATGGATTGAGAGAGGGGAAGAGTGGCTGCATAAATAGTAGCTAGGAGTCTTGTACTAATCATAGAGAGGAGTGATGGTAGCTTGGACTAGGGCGGTGGCATGGAGACAGCGAGAATTGGACAGGCTTTCGAGATATTTGGGAGGTAGAATCAATATGATTTCCTGATTGACTGTGTCTCAGGGTAAGGGAGAGACATAAATCAAAGAACACTACCCAGTGTCTGGCGAATGTAACTGGGTAGGATGATGGTACCAGCTACTGAGACAGCATGTACTGGAGGAGAAAGACATGGGTGCAAGGGAGAGGGTGGAATGAAGAATTCAGTTCTGAATGTGCTGAAAACATGAGATACCCTGTTGGAGATATATCAGATAGGCAGTTTTTTTTGGATCTGGGTCTGGGGCTGAGAAGAAGGGTCTAGGTTGGAGATGTGAGTTTGAAGTTATAAGCACATAAATGGCCATAAAACCATGAGAGTACCATACATAGTAAGGCCTGAGAGGATGTATAAAGAAAGATGAAAAGAACAAGCACCAAAGAATCCAGTGTTTGACAATTATGTAGAGAATGGGCGAAGACAGAGGAGAGGGAACAACTAACGACACAGGAAAATGAGGCCTATATGATATTCCAGAAGGCCTCTATTGAGGAGCTTTTGGGTTGTTTCCAATCTTTTGAAACAAATACCTTTGTATGCACTCATTTCTCACATGTGTATCTATCTCTGCAGAATACTCAAAAGTGGAATTGATGTGTAATATATCTCTCTGATTTTGAATGTCAAAGTGTTTATTTCTGAAAGAAAAGACTGCTTAGAAAAGCCACCAAACATGGACAACTTAGTTAACTATATTTAATGTGGCATTTGATAGGACTGGTTAAATAAATTTTATATATCCCTGTAAGGTAATACCCTGTAGCCATAAAAAGAATGAGGAGGCCAATATATTCTGATATGGAAGGGGAGGAAAGAAGACTGACTTTTCACAGTTTTGAACTATTTGAATTTTGTGCCATTCACACATATTACCTATATTTTAAAATATTCTTTGTACTTCTACACCATACTTAGTAAAAAAAAAAAAAAAAAGAGTGACCTAAAGATCAATTTACCTTCTATTTCTGAGAACACCACCAACAGGATTCTGATAGACTTCCACATACCTGGGTTTTGCGTTATGAAAATACCCAGTTAGATGTTGAATTTTATGAACCATGATACAGAGAATTGCTTTAATTGTGGCAAAGGTCTGAACACATAACGTTCATGGTCGTCTTGAGTTCAAGTTATAAATTTTGGATTTTGCACTTTTATCATTAGTGAATAAATAATATTTTGTCTACTTTAGTGATGTCTCCAGACTTCACCGTCACCATCCTCTCACCTCCCCTAAAAATGCCACTGAAGACAGAATGAGTCACATGAAGTCTGAAGACAATTTATCTTTCCACTATAGGAAGTAGTGATGATTTTATTCTTTTTGTTTTCTATTTTTAAGGAGGGCAACATAGGGATATGGGTGTGAGTTTAAAAAATTGTACCATGTGGGAGCTAGCCCTGTGGCATAGTGGTTAAGTTCAGTGCACTCTGCTTTGGCAGCCTGGGTTCACAGCTTTGGATCTCAGGTGCAGACCTACACCACTTGTCAGCCATGCTGTGGTGGCAACCCACATACAAAGTGGAGGAAGATTGGTACAGATGTTAGCTCAGGGCTAATCTTCCTCAGCAAAAAAAAAAAGTACCATATGTACTAAACTACACTAGATCAATAAACTCAACTTTCTAGAATTAGCCTATTTTTGAATAATATTGAAAATGGATTGCTTATTCCTTTACTAAGACTAGTGCTAAATATATTCTTAAATCTGTTTTCAAAACTCAAGAAGAAATTTAGAATATGGAACAATTAGCCACAATAAGCCTGAAGATGATTCTAGCTTTCCTACTACTAAAATCCAGTTTCTATCCTTTTAAGGATTTTATATAAATTCAAGTGAAAAAATGAGTTGAGAGGCTAGAATATGACTCCAGAAGAAGACTGAGTTAGGTATGTTCCTATTCAAAGAATCCAACTCTGCTCCACCTTCCTCCATCCACATCCTCCTGTCCACCCCGATAAGCATAGTATCATGCCAAGGACTACACTGAAAAGAATGCTGGCCTAGGAGGCACATCCTGGATTTAAGTTTGGATACAGTTACAGCCTCTGTATGATCCTGGGCAAGTCATTTCAGCTCTCTGGGCTTCAGATTTGGAATCTGCAAAATGAGGAACCAGGTTGGAGCTCCCTTCCCTTTCAGCTTTTACTGCCTTCACATCTAAGTTTGGTGGCTAAAGCATATGGAATTCCAGGTGACAGAAAGTATGGTAGACTGAACTATTGGCCCCAATTCTTCATCCCTTCTTGCATCCTTACTCTTGCCATGGCTGCATTATGAGCAGACTGTATTTCCCTGCCTCTTGATTTTGGGCTTGGCCATGTGACTTCCTTTCACCAATGGGATATCAGTAGACATGACACAAGCAGGGGCTCAATATGTACATTATTTCTTATTCCCTTTTAGTTAATGGCTTAGAACATTTTATAAAATAAGTGTTAACAATAGAGCTCTCTAATAGCTAGGTCATAAGTAGGGTGACCCTACGTTCCAATTTTCCCAGGTCAATTCTGGGTTACCATTGCTGTAATGATTTAGCTCTCTCTACTCTCAAAAGTGGAATGATTTAGATTGTAAACTATATAGTCACCATAGAAAAACCTGTCTGTTCATCTTGAAATCTCAGCCGGTTAATCCAGAACTTTGCTACAATAACAGAGCCACCCCCTTGCCCCAGCAACCACCCCTACAATGCCTTCTTTGGCTCATGGGGATTCCCAGGATGAGGAGAGGGTAGCCAGTATCCCTTCTTCTTCCTCTCTAAGTGATCTACATTTTTAGTGACCCCCTTTACCTCAAACCATTTGAGGAAATCTAAAGTAACTCATAATTAGAAAAAGTTTGGGGACCCCCCATCTCAACTGTAGTTTCAGATAAACTTGCGCCATTTCCCTTATGGTGTAAAATCTATGAATCACCACACAATTTGCTTGTTGACAGGACAGTGTGGTACACTTTCTATCATCCAATCAAGAAGGCGCTGGCCCATGGACATAGAGAGATACATGCTTTTTTAGACACTGGGCAAGATCCTAAACATTCATAACACTGACATCTCTCCCCTCATGTCCCAATACCCTCAAGCGAGAAATAGCAGGAAGCAGAATCCCAGGTCCCAAGCCTGCTACTGGTAGGAAATGGCAGCCAGACAGTCCCTGGAGGCCTCGTTTTGGTGCAGTGGTACCTTCAGAGCCTACACTTCCCCATGCTGGAACGGAGCATGAGTACACCCTCTACAGGAGTCCCAGGATTGTCAGCCATCTCCTGCCAAAGGCGTTGCTCTTCCCCATGAGAGTCCATCCAATCCACGTTCTTCCCATGGCTCACACCTAAAGAAGGGAAAGACGAGCATTACACTTCACAGATGAAATGTTCTGATCTCCTGGAAGGTACCTATCAACCTCTGAGGGGATCTTTTGACCAGAAAGCCCTTCACTGGCTTGTTCTCACTTACCATATCTAATGAGTAGTGTTAGAATGGAATATATCCTTTGCAGCTTGCACTACTCTCTTCTGCCGAGATGATAAGAAACAAATCTGGACAGCCCTGGCGGCTCATTTCTTTCCCACTTTGTAGTTTGGCAGAGAGCTGGCTCATCTGAACTGAGTTAACATGACAGAAGAATAGGCTGAATGGGCCCCGGGGCTCTCCCTTTCTAACTAGGCTACTTCTCTGACCTGAGTTTTCATTTTAGTGGTATAGATATTCTTGACTCTCCTTAATCTATAAATAAGTAGAGCATCATAGGAATGTGGTGCTTCTCAACGGGAATGTTGCCCATGGTGCATGCAGACCATCTACATCTGGCATAAGCTATGGGATAAGGAGAATTTGGGGGGGCTGCATGTGTTCTACTATTGTAATTTTCTTCCCAATTCACTCCGTTATAGTTGTGTCTTGTGGCACCAGTGGTGTGTTTCCATGACCCATTTGAACAACACTGGATGCTATTTTTTTTTAGGGGGAAAAATGACTTCCTTTCACTCAACTAGTTATGAGTAATGGCTGCAAGTGATCTACTGAGAAGAAGATGAATCAAGTTGGTCTCAGAAGTCTTTCCCTCCCCTATCAGAAGCCTGTGCTGTCCTGGTGATCCTATCCTGAGCAAAACCTGAACTTAGGCCCAAGAAAGTAGTTGAAATTCAATTAGACTAAAGTGTAAATGATATTTTTTGAAAGGACTGAATATAAACATTATACATCCCGAGCTTCTAGCTGGAGGATACAAAGCTATACAGTAATACTTTTATTTTAACAATGAACAGATCCTTAGCTAAAGAATTAGGGCATCTGTGGTAATTTTAGGAATCAGCTAAGCTGAAATTACATATACACCTACTACATATCACACCTCCAGGAACCACTCCCCTGCTTCATGCCCAGTCACAGACCATCTCAGGGCCCCAAGGTCCCTCACCGCTTCCAGAATTCAAACGAACTCCTCCCAGAAAGATGTTGCTGGAAAAGGCCTCCTTGTCCCAGACGGTAAGTTCTAGGCAAACATTCTTTATATCCTGGGGATGCAGGCCACTGAACGTGAAAGTATGATTCCACTGAGGGTTGACACTCTTTTTTATGACCAGAGTTTTGTGCTTGGTGGCTTTGCTATCATCAGGGAGCAGGTAGCTGCAGGAGAACACACAGTCAAGCCATCAGTGAGACAGTAGGCAGAAAATGGCCTCCTTGAGTAGTCATTTCAATTTCCCATAATTCCCTGTGTGTGTGTGTTTGTGTGGTATGTGTATTTGTATTTGATTTTCTCCCCCAGGTTCTTATATGCTTAAATATGAATTTATTTTGTGGAATGGTTTATTCTTTAAGTGGGGCAATAGTATAAGGCCCATACTCTCCTTTCTAATCCCATTTTGGCCTTTCCCTCATCTGGAAATGAAAATACCTCCTGTGGTAGACACTATTTAAAGTCCTGCCGCCTGTCATCTTTGGCCCACCTCCAGGTTGACTTGAAGCCAGGATAAGCAGTTCCTGGCATGCTGACAGCTTTCCACGTCAAGCACCTGTTTCTCCCAGCTTCTCCAGTTAAGCACTTTGGTGTCGTGTGAGCTGGCTCAGGTTACGTGCAGGAAAACCTGGGATACTGGGGATTCAATGTCCCTAGGAGCAACCCTCAACGAATGAGTTTTGGAAATTAATGAATGAAGCCCTCAGCTTCCCTGTCCCTTGAGGAGACAATCCTAAGGTACTTTCCACAGAGTTCCTTGTTGCTCCCCCAGTGGGACTGAGCCTCAGTTGCCCACAGTGGTAATACGCCTATTGGCATTTTTATCAGCTTCCCTCCCTTCCCTATCTTATTTTCTTCACTCTCTCGCTGCTTCCAGGAATCTCTTCTCAAATATAATATCTGCACCCCAGGCCTTATTTATTATGGTCAAAACACTATTTTTGACCACAGGAGAGAACTAGGCTCTAGGTACCTGATGAATCAGGGAAGGAGACATATAGGTACGGAATTAGTACATAAACAAACATGAAAAATATCACAAAACAAATGACCTTAAAATGAAGATGGTACACAGGACACTGGAGACTTCATTTCACAGCCCAAGTAGAGACTGCTTATTTCCCAATATCCATTCTATCCTTATTCTTCTCTAAAAAAAAATCCTCATTTTTTTAGTTAGACACAAGATTGCCCAGAATAAAGACTACATTCCCCAGCATCCCTTGCAGCTAGTATAGCCATGTGGCTAAGTTCTGGCCAATGGGATATAAGAAGTAGTTCCATATGAAACTTCTGGGAACTGTCTTGCTAGCTAGAATTTGGATGGCATAGCTGAAACTTGAGTGGCTGTATTGGCCCATGAAGTGGATACCGTAACAAGACAGGAGAAACCTAGGTCTCAGATAATGATACTTCCATAACCTGCCCTAGATACTTTACCTTTAGTCTTTCTTTATATGCATAAGAAAAATCTTTTGTCCTGTTTCAGCCATTGTTATGTTGGCTACAGACAGACTTAAACTGATATATAAACTTTACATAAAGGTCTATTCTTGCTTTCTCTCTTTTAAAAATATGGAGTCCCTTTAAAGTCAATTCAATGTTTACATATAACTAGAGAGAGAATTCACTAGAATGTTGCTGGCTGTTACTTGAACATAAGACCTGAAACCATGAAACTCTTAGAAGACAACATAGGCAGTAAACTTTTTAGCAAAGGTCTTGGCAATGATTTTTTTGAATCTGACACCAAAAGCGAAACAACAAAAGCAAAAATAAACAAGTGGAACTACATCAAACTAAAAAGCTTCTGCACAGCAAAAGGAAACCATCAAAATAAAACAAAAAAGCAACCCACAGAATGGGAGAAAATATTTGCAAATCACGTATCTGATAAGAAATAAATAGGGGCCAGCCTGCTGGTGCAGTAATGAAGTTCGCACATTCCTCTTCAGCTGCCCCACGTTTGCCGGTTTGGATCTCGGGTATGGACGTATGCACTGCTTATCAAGCTATGCTGTGGCAGGCACCCCACATATAAAGTAAAGGAAGATGGGCACATATGTTAGCTCAGGGCCAGTCTTCCTCAGCAAAAAGAGGAGGATTGGCAGCAGATGTTAGCTCAGGGCTAATCTCCCTCAAAAAAAAAAGAGACAGATATCCAAAATTTATAAAGAAGTGATACAACTCAACAGCAACAAACAAACAATCTGATTAAAAAATGGACAGAGGGGGCTGGCCCCGTTGCCGAGTGGTTAAGTTCGCACGCTCCGCTGCAGGCGGCCCAGTGTTTCGTTGGTTCGAATCCTGGGCGCGGACATGGCACTGCTCATCAAACCACGCTGAGGCAGCGTCCCACATGCCACAACTAGAAGGACCCACAACGAAGAATTTACAACTATGTACTGGGAGGCTTTGGGGAGAAAAAGGAAAAATAAAATCTTAAAAAAAAATGGGCAGAGGATCTGCATAGACATTTTTCCAAAGAAGAGGTATAGATGGCGAACAGGGACATGAAAAGATGCTCACATCACTAATCATCAGGGAAATGCAAATCAGAACCCCAATGAGATATCACCTCACACCTGTTTGAACGGCTATTATCAAAAAGATAAGAAATAACAAGTGTTGGTGAGGATGTGGAGAAAAGGGAACCCTTGTGCACCGTTGGTGTGAATGTAAACTGGTGCAATCACTATGGAAAACAGCATGGAGCTTCCTCAAAAAATTAATAGGACTACCATATGATCCAGCAATTCCACTTCTGGGTATTTATCTAAAGCAAACAAAAACACTAACTCAAAAAGATGTATGCTTCCCCCATATTCACTGTAGCATTATTTATAATAGCCAAAACATGAAAACAAACCAAGTGTCCGTTCATGGATGAATAGATAAAGAAATTGTGATACATACATACACCCACCCACACCCACCCACCCACCCACCCACCCACCCACACATACACACACACACACACAGACAGAGGAATATTATTCAGCCATAAAAAAGAATGGAATCTTGCCATTTGTGACATGGACAGACCTCGAGGGCATTATGCTAAGTGAAATAAATCTGATAGAGAAAGACCAATACCATATGATCTCCCATCTATGTGGAATCTAAAGGAAAAAAAACAGCTCATAGATACAGAGAACATGGTGGTGGTTCCCAGAGGCAGGAGGTGGGATAAATGAGTGCAGGGGTCAAAAGGTTAAAAAAAAAAAAAAAAGAAAAGAAAAGAAAAGAGAAAACATTTTTGGCTTTTTAAAAATAGAATAAAGATACTGTATTATTTCTGCTTCATAAATGTTTACCATGATAAAGTGAAAACTGTTTCAAAAGATGTTAAGTCTCATGGCAAGGCCACAACGAGGCCATAGGGGAGGCACCATCCCCTCTTCCCACCAAATAGTGAGCGGCAAGAGGCCTGAACAGGATGGCGGGGCTGGTAAGGTAAATTGCAATGGCAGGATCCAAATAAAGCATTTTTCTGTATTTAAAGCTACAGTGAGAAAGAGCGAAGGACAGATAGACCAGATTCAGGCACATACTCTCACCAGTGGGGTAGTCCCAGACATCTGTTTCTCCTTATTACTGGCCTTATCAAAGTCAGAATGTGTGAGGCTAAAGGCTTGACTCATGTCCTTGCAGGGAAAATGACACTTTTCTAAGAAGGATCAAGGAGAGGAACAATACTGTCATCTGACTCAAAGAATTATCCTCACGGCTGGCATTACGGGAATTTGTTTTTCCTTATGTGCTTTATGGTGCTCCGTGAGGACAGGGACCACGTCTTGTTTTTGAAACTGCAGCACTTAGCGCTTGGTACATGTGCATTTACGTATGTGTTTGAATGAATGAAAGATATCCTTTCAGTTCTAGTTCCTCTAATTACAGGGAAAAAATCTCAAATACAAATCAAGAGGAATTTGTCGTTTGGGTTGCTAGGCAAGAATGTCCATTTAAAGGGCTGCATTCCCTCAAGTAACTGCCCTGTGCTCCACCAAGTGGGCATAAATGCCCAGCAGGCAGTCCTGGAGCTTCCTCAGAACACTCTCCAGTGGGTATCTCCAGTGAGGATGCTCTGACAACTCCACTTCCTACAATTTCCCCAAAGAGATCAAAATACCAAGGATCCAATGTTTTTGTTGTTGTGGCATACTGCCAGCACCAAATGACAACAAAGCACAATAAAAATATATTACACATAGAAAATCTCATTTTCTCCTCCTTTAGGAAACGAATCTCACAGGAAAATTTGCCAGTCCTGAGGGAAGTGTGACGGCAAATCGTGAAATATGCTGGAAGCAGGCTGAAAGCTAGAATAAGCACTTCCCTCTATACTTGTATTGTATTAGATGTAAGAGCCAGCATTCACCAGCAGCTCTTTCTTAGTACATTTAGAGTAAGAACACAAAAGCCTCACAGCTACCACTGTCTCGTGGATCACGGATCCTTTCATCTCCCATTAAGTATCGTCTAAAATGAGCTAAAACAAAATTACCCCTTCACGAAGCTATCAGAAGTGCCTCCTGACTTCACCGCTGTCAAATTCTTTGCCTCTTTGATGAACACTTCTAATATTCCTCCAGAGATGACAGCCGACTCCTTCTTCTTTCCCCTTTTAAAGGTCTTCTTTCCTGCATCAGCCATCAAAATGAAACAGAGAGAGAGAGATCATGGGTTCCATTTCAAAATTTACAAAGGAAATCTGCAAAGATGTATTTCATCTGCTCCTGAATCAGGTCTTTATATTACTGTATATTTTTCCATGTAAAAACTGTTTCAATGCTTTTATGCCATTGGATTCCTTCTGAATAGGTCTTTTATTTGTGTTTGTTGAAAAAATGAATAAATTTAAAACTTTAAATGTTCCCCTACAGGGTATATCTTTTCATAGGGTATAAAGGAATAAAATGGAAAAGACCCTGAGAGCTGTCTGGCCACGTTTCTGCTCTCGGTGAGAAATAGCTATAGTGAAAGCCACACACAAACATCAAGACTTCAAAAAAGAAAATTCCATAACTCCCTTTTTTGATATTTTAGTCTTGTAAACTGTCAACTCCATGCCAGGCCAGCTCTAAGGGCGATAGAGCCCAGGCACAATTACATTTGGGGATGAGAGAAAACTCTTCCCCATGACACACTTTTATTCTGGTAAAATAAACTCAACGTGAATAATAACTGCCGCCATCACTACCTTTATTTAGTATTCTTTTAAGCACTATACATGAATGAACTTATTTAATCCTTATAATAATCCTGTGAAATGAGGAAACTGAGGCCAGAGATAGTAAGTTATTTGCACAGGGTCACACTGAAAAGGCCAACAGTGAATGGAAGGACAGAGGAAGCTGCCTGTAAAAGTTGACCCTCTCTGGATTTTTCCTTCGCATGCTGTGTTCTAGGTCAACTTCTTCCTCAAGACTCCCTGAGTAGCTGTGAACATCATAAATACATACAGCAGCTTTCTACACCTCTCCTCTCAGCAGACTATCTTCCCTCTCCCCAGTGGGGAAGATCCTATATCTTTGGGACTTCCAGGAAACAAATCTCACCATCAAGTCTGGTTTCTAACTATGAACTTTGTCCTTTCCTTGTAAGAACCCCACACCCTCCCCCATATATAGTATATACTTCTCAACTCTCCTCAAAAGACAGTGACATGTAACCTTTCACATTTCATCTGTGTAATGCAAAAGTAACATAGTCCAACCAATCCCTCACCCCTATTCCCACACTTCTAGAAAACAGAATGTCCTGGATCAAGGTCATTGATTTTGACCCTACCTTGAAGTTGTCCTAGTGGAAGCATCAGGTTCTTCTCTGGGGGAATGTAACGTAAAACAACCGTCAGCTCGCCTTTGTACTGAAGGCCAATGTCAGCAGCAAACTCCACCTGGCCAAGGGGAGAAAGGTGAAAAGAAAAAGTGAGAATGCTTGGTTTGTTATTTTGCAGCCCATGTCTGAATGTACAATATTTACTTGGTGGCTTAAATGGACAACCCTTTCCCATTCCACTATTTTAGTACTTATTGATTTAAGAGATACCTTAGGTATGAGAAAAGACAGGCTGGAAAACTCTATGAAGATATTTGCATATAATTTTTAACATTAAAATAAAAGGAATTTGAGAAGAGATATATAACACACATTCAGTCCATAATATTGAGTGCCTGTGATGCACTGAGGACTGGACCTTTAGTTTGGGATATGAGACAGGAATAAATATGCCACTGAAAAGAGCTCCAGAAAATACTTCTCCCTGTCTGTCCTTGATGTCTCGAGGCTTTCATAAGTGGCCAAGAAAGCAAAAGTCGCCGGTAATGCTTGATTCACATTGAGCTGCCGGCTACTAATTACTAAAAGCTGTATTGGTAATTCATATCATTAATATTCAGTGTGCAAAAACTAGTTCAAATACTGCTGGTGAGAATGTAAAATGGTGTAGCTACTCTGGAAAACAGTTTGGGAGTTTCTTATAAGACTAAACATATAACTACCATATAACATAGCAACTGCACTCTTGGGCATTTATTCTAGAAAAATGAAAGATCACGTCTACATAGAAACCTGTACACAAATATTCATATCATCTTTATTTGTAGTAGTAGAAAACTGGAAACAACCTAGATGTCCTTCAATAGGGGAATGGTTAAACAAACTGTGGTACAGTCATATTCTGGAACACTACTCAGCAATAAAAAGGAATGACTATTGATACATGCAACAACTTGGATGAATCTCTAGAGAGTTGTGCTGAGTGAAAAAATTGAGTCTGAAAAGGATATATACTGTAAAATTCCATTTACATGACATTCTTGAAATGACAAAAAAGATACGGAATAGAGAGGCAGGTGGCAGAAGGGAGGTGGGGATGGTTATAACCACAAGGTAGACAGAAATACATGGTAAGATATTCTGTGCTCATGGATTGGAAGAATTAATATTGTCAAAATGTCCATACTACCCAAAGCAATCTACAGATTCAGTGCAATCCTTATGAATGTCCAATGGCATTTTTCATAGAAACAGAACAAAGAATCCTAAAATTTGTACAGGACCACAAAATACCTCAAATAGCCAAAGCAATATTAAGAAGAACAAAGCTGGAGGCATCACATTCCCTGATTTCAAACAGCATCACAAAGCTACAGCAATGAAAGCAGTATGGTATTGGAATAAAAACAGACACATAGATCAATGGGACAGAACAGAGAGCCCAGAAATAAACTCACGCATATATGGTCAATGAATTTATGACAAAGGAGCCAAGAATATACAAGGGAGAAAGGACAGTAGATGGTGTTCAATAGATGGTGTTGGGAAAACTGGACAGGCACATGCAAAAGAATGAAAATAGATTGTTATCTGACACCACAGACAAAAATCAACTCAAAATGGATTAAAGACTTGAATGTAAGACCTCAAACCATAAAACTCCTAGAAGAAAACATAGGCAGCTCCTTGACATCAGTCTCGGAAGTGATTTTTTTGAATCTGACACCAAATCAAAGGTAACAAGAGCAAAAATAAACAAGTAGAATTTCACCAAACCAAAAAGCTGCTGCACAGCAAAGGAAATCAGTAACAAAATGAAAAGGCAACCTACAGAATGGGAGAGATGTTTGCAAATAATGTATCTGATAAGGGATTAATATCCAAAATATATTTTTAAAAAACTCATACAACTCAGTAAAAAAAAAAAAAAAATCAATCTGATTAAAAAGTGGGCAGAGGATCTGAATAGACATTTTTGCAAAAAAGACATACAGATGGCCAAGACGTACATGAAAAGTTCAACACCACTAATCATCAGGGAAATACAAATCACAACCACAATGAGGTATCACCTCACACCTGTTATTACGGCTATTATCATAAAGACAGGAAATAAGTGTTGGAGAGGATGTGGAGAAAAGGAGACCCTGTGCACTGTTGGTGGGAATGTAAGTTGGTGCAGCCACTGTGGAAAACAGTATGGAGGGTCCTCAAAAAATTAAAAATAGAACTAGCATATGACCTAGCCATTCCACTTCTGGGTATTCTTCCAAAGAAAATGAAAACAAAAAGATAGATGTACCCTCATGTTTGTTGCAGCATCATTTACAATATACAAGACATGGAAACAAACTAAATGTCCGTCGATGGATGAACGGATAAAGAAAATGTGGTTGGTATCTATACCTACACACACACACACACACACACACGCACACACAAAATGGAATATCATGCAGCCATAAAAAAGAATGACTTCTTGCCCTTTGTAACAACATCAAGTGAGCTTGAGGGCATTATGCTAAGTGAAATAAGTCAGACAAGGAAAGACAAATATCGTATGATCTCACTTATATGGAATCTAAAAAAACCCATAACAAACCAAGCTCATAGATACAGAAAACAGATTAGTGCTTGCCAGAGGCAGGGGGGTGAGGGGCAGGTGAAATGGGTGAAGGGAGTCAAAAGGTACAAACTTTCAGTTATAAAATAAATAAGTCATGGGGATGTAATGTACAACACGGTGACTATGGTTAATAAAACTCTATTGCATATTTGAAAGTTGCTAAAAGAGTAGATCTTAAAAGCTCTCATTGTAAGAAAAAAATTGTAACTGTGTATGGTGGCAGATATTAACTAGATTTATTGTGGTGATCATTTCACAATATAAACAAGTATCAAATCATTCTCTTGTACTCCTGAAACTACCATAATGCTGTATGTCAATTATACCCCAATAAAAGTAATTAAATAAATAAATAAATATAAAAGAGCACAAGGGATCCTTGAGGTGATGGAACTGTTCTGTGTCTTGGCTGTGGTAGTGGATACACAAAGCTATACATGTGATTAAGTTGCATAGAACTAAATACACACACACATACAAATAAAAACTGAGAAAATCTGAATAAAATTAGTGGGTTATATCAATGTCACTATCTTGGTTGTGACACTGTACTACAGCTTTGTAAGATGTTGCCATCCTGGGAAACTGGGTAATGGGTACCTAAGATCTCTCGGTATTATTTCTCATACCTGCATGTGGATCTACAACCATCCCCAAATCAAAAGTTTAGATAAACATATTCAATGTGAATATATACCCAGAGCCTCTGTTCTGTAGGTCTCTCACTTGCCATTGAGTCAACTGAACTTTGATTTTTCATAAATAGGGTAGGAAAAGTAGAGTACTTTCTCAGGCTTTGCCTTCAGGAACTTGACTCCTGAACACTTAGACAAGGGTCGAGAACTGCTCTCCTGTGAGAGAGGGCAGATGGAAAGAATTCAGAAATGCAACAATTCACAGCAAAGCCAGAGGCTGTTCAAACCTCAGCAAAAAAAAAAAAAAAAAAATTGAGACCATTACAAAGTAAAGGAATCTTTGTCTGACTTTCCTTCCTCTTGGTGGTGTTAAAATTATTAGTAAGGGTGGGAAAATCATTTGAAGTATTTTATTCAACCTTCCTATCAGGGGCAAAAAATGAGATTGGATAGTGAAATAGACTATCCATCTAATATTTAAGCTGATTATTTTAGATCAAGTGCCTAGTAAAGGGACTTATTGTTTTCACAATTTCAGTAAATTTTAGTTTAAGTGAATGTCATGAATGGAAAATTATAATGCACCTTATAGCAGATTAAAGAGGTCACTACTTTTGATACTATAGTCAATGAAAGGTGAGGTATTTGCCCTCTCCCTTTGGCTATGAGTGGGCTCTTTGTTTGCTCTGACTAGTAGAACACAGCAGAAGTAACAATGTGCCAGTTTCTGGACCCAGGCCTTAAGGTTAACAGCTCCTACTCCCTCTTTTGGAATGGATATTCTTGGGATGCCCCCTCTGGGAACCCATGGGGTGAGACCCAAGCCACATGTAGGTAGTCTAGTTGGTAGGCCTAGCTGAGTTCTCAGCTGGCAGCCAACATCCAGCGTGAGACAGCCAAGTTGAACAACCAGCCCAGTCAAGCCTTCAGAAGACTTCAGGCTCAGTCTACCATCTAGCTGCAACCACACGAGAGACCTTAAATGAGAACCACCTAGCTGAGTGCAGTCACTCCACAGAATCACGAGCGATAATAACATATTGTTGTTTTAAGCTACTAAGGTTCAGAACAGACCAGTGCAGGTTCTATTTGCTTTTGGTCGAGATCTTTGGGTAGGAAAATATGTTGGTAGGAAAAGTGATATGTGCAAGTGTCACATACTAATCTAGAGTATATTACTAGAGATCAAAACATGCATTATTGGGATTTATTAATGTTCCAGAGGTTTTAGCTTAAATTAAAATATACTGGTGACTTTGTATAAATATAGTCCTCGAATCTTGTGAGAGTAGAAAACAATAAAGATGGAGTCTCATGGTATTATAATCACATTCAAAAGAAATTCAGAGAAGGGAATCATCTTGCAGCCTGCACATATCCAATGTCTTGGCATATTTTTGGTACTCTTGCAAGGAAATTCCAAGGCAACATCCTCTCCTGGCACACCACCATTTTACATTATTCAACCAACTCCTGCTCAGAAAAAGGTAGCAGAATTCAATTCAAATATTCAATTCTACTAACACATATGGAATGCCCTCTTGCAGTTATGCTTTTAAGGCATTCTGCTAAGTGCTGTAGGGACACATAAGACACAGATGCTGCTTTTCAATGAGTTTTCAGTCTATCCAGGAGACATAATATTGGATAAAAGCTCTACTATTCTGCCCTTATTTAATTGACTCATCAGATTAATGCTCTCCATTCCCAATGAAGAGCAGGATCCTCTATACAATCACCATGCGTGCCTGCTCCCATCAGTTGAACTGCATGCTCACCAAAAGTCCGCTGCATTAGCTCCCCCCAAGCTCTTTATGCCACGTATATTTGTGGTTCTAATTATATAATTTAATATCACATAAAATGAAGAGTACAAAAAGACAGCTGTTACTATAAAAATTAACTTGGGCCAGACCGGTGGCCTAGTGGTTGGGTTCATGTACTCTACTTTGGCAGCCTGGGGTTTACAGGTTCGGATCCCAGGTGCAGACCTGCACACTGCTCATCAAGCCATGCTGTAGCAGCATCCCACATACAAAATAGAGGAAGACTGGCATGGATGTTAGCTCAGGGACAATTTTCCTCACCAGAAAAACAAAAAAATTAAGTTGAATACTTTAGAAGAGCTAAAGATTTGAAAATAAATTTGCCATTGAATTATATTTGGTCTTGAAGCTGTAAGAGGTGAGAAAAAAATATGAATATTTAGAAATATTTTGCATTTGGTTTACTTTGTTAATATTCTTAAGTTCTTGTTTCACTTTAGAGAAACTCAAACTAGAAATTGTTGATTATGATGCATTAGGGTTATAATTTATGCCAGGCAGGTATGACAGAATTTTAATCACTGAAACCACACTTAAACAAAATGAATTGTCCGTATATTAGAAGACTTGAAAATGAATGCACATTTAAGTTAAAATAAATGATTAAGAAATGTATTGGCAGTGTATGTTTGTACGTGCGTGATTTTTGTGACTTCCTGTATTAACTGACCTCCTATTGGTCCTGATTGCTGAGAGAAGAGGGCTGCTACTGTGCAGCAAGCTCAATGTCATATAAACAATGACAGTTGCTCCAATATAAGTACAAAGAAACTACTGAGGGAAGAGAGAGAGAGTAATCCAGATTGGGAAAGATGTGGCCCTCGTCTGGTCCTTAAAAGGATGGGAGAGATGATGACAGATGAAGATGGAGTGAGAAGGTTAGTCTGGGTTAAGAAAGCAGCATGAGCAAAACACAGTGGGGACTGTGTAGCATGTGTTTAAGGACTGATAGCAAGTCAGGTGTGATTAGAGGTTTGTGTGCAGGGAGGTAGTAGCAAGGAAAATGGAAACAAGACGTCTACTCAGGGTTCTCTGGAAGACTCTAAGACATGAATTTATGTTACAGCGTTTTGTTAGGAAGGGTAGTGGGGAAGTGGGACCACAAAGCAAAGAGAGGCTTAACAAGGTTGTGACATCAGGTAAAGTTCCCCAGAGAGTTACTTTTGCTCAGTCCCATAGAGGTGCTCTGCAGACAAGGGAGGTGACACCGCAGAGCTGTCCCAATCAGAGGCAAGGGAGTGAGAGTGTTTATGCTCCTTACCCATCAGTCATTGATGGAGAGCTCTGCTCTCAAGCCCCACAAGTCTTAAATACCCAGGATATTTTGGCTTTCTATGACCACAGACCAAGCCTACTCCAGCAGGCTGAGGGTTCCTCTCCTACAAAGATTGGCAGGTGTGGGCTGCTGGGAGTAAAAGTCATTGGGAGCCACACATGCATGAGAACAGGGATGTGGGTAGAGCGAGCACTGACATCCTCCTCTGCTACAGAAGGCTGGGTCACATTAAGGGAACACTGAGTGGCAGGATATGCTTCAAACCATATCCAAAAGCAGCAGTGAGGGTATCTGACTGAGCAGGGGTCCGGCATAATCAGATCACACTCATTGCCTTCTGCTTTTTGAAAAGAGAGAGATTCACTTTCCATCAGAGTAGGAAGCAGAGTTCCCAGGACATTTACAGGTCTAAGGTAGGGTAATAAATCATGGACAAAAGTCTGCCAAAACTGCCAAATAAAGAGAGAGCCTTTTAGCTAGGTAATAATTCCCCAGAAACTTAACATCTACTCTCTGCCTGAAGGCGGAACAGAGGTTTCCTTGGAAAACCACTTAAGCTTGCTGTTGATTTTCAAAGGTCCTTGTTTTTATAATAGTACCTTCTGGGAATGCATGAAAGGCAATTCATACTGACAAACCCTTCCTGTCTAACTATCTAACATGCCTTTCAGAAAGATAATGAGTTGTAGCTAATAAACAACCCCACATCATGCAGTAAAATGGAAGTTATAGCATGAAACCACTTTACAGTACGACTGGCATCTTCAGTTCTTTGTCTGCACCAGCCTCTTTACTGGCTTAGTGCTGCAAGACCTAGCAAAAACAAGATAGGCGTTGAGGGACTTTCACTAACACAGAGTCAATAAAGCAATAAGGCACTCTGTCTTTCTAGTATTCCCACTGCACAATGATGTCAGTATTTCCAAATGCTTAAGAACTATTAATTCTGATCCTCTATGACTAAGAAAATTACTCCCTGTAGCTCACACTTCACCTTCTCAACTGGATAATCCACAAGAAACATCAAGTCTTGGGCTGCTCATACTATAGCTGTGCCTGATGAAGTGACTATTGTGTTGAAATGCCTGAGACAGGAGACTGAGAATGAAGTGACACTTCTCATTAGCTGGCTGATAATCAACCACACAGTGTCCAGCTTGGCCTGAGGATAAGCCACCAATGAAGGACGCAGTGTATAGAGCATGTTTTTGCACCTGTCCACTGTATTTTTGGAAGGCATGGTATCTAAGCAAGTCCGAATCTGCAGCCTTTCCTCTATATGTGCCAGAGGAAGCTTGGCAGAGAAAGATGACATGGATTAGAGACACTAACTTATGTTGGGTTCCCTAGAAGCTGACTCTGAGGTGAGGATTCTTATGCAAGTGGCTTATTAAGGAAGTGCTCCCAGGATAGACCAGTGAAGGGGTGGGGGAAAGAGGCCAGGGAAGGGGAGGAAGCCAGGCAAGGGCACCGCCTGATCCAGCAGGGAGCTCTGGAGTAGAAGTAACATCTTGGACTTTTACCACTGTCAGTAAGGGAATTGAGTTTCAGACTCCCCCATCTATCAGTTATTGGCTAAGGATTGCGTTGTGACATAAGCTCCTAGGAAATTCTGGCTCTCTGCCCATGTGGGAAAAAGCTAGATTAGCCTGAGAACAGTCTTCAAAAGAGAGTCTCAGGTGGAGGATATTGGAGGCAAAACTCCTAACCCACATGGTTAAAGGATTCCAAGGCGGGGCCAGCCAGGTGGTGTAGTGGTTAAGTTCACATACTCCACTTTGGCCACCCAGGGTTTGTGGGTTAGGATCTCGGGAATGGATCTACACAACATTCATCAAGCCATGCTGTGGTGGCGTCCCATGTACAAAATAGAGGGAGACTGGCAACAGATGTTAGCTCAGGGTCAATCTTCCTCACCAATACATACATACATACATACATACATAAAAAGATTCCATGGGGATCTGGCAGAGGACCAACGGAGTTCCACAGACATTAAACACAATCAGAACTCTTCTACCTCGAGCAGGCTCAGAGAGATGCTTCTCCCTTATGATAGAAAGTGAAACCACTCAATGGCAATGTGAAGGCGATTACCTTGGAAAGTTGCTGGCCCCTAAGCACAGAGGATGCCTGGGAGAGGCCTGGGAGAGCTTAGATAACATCCCAGCACAAATCTCTCGACCATTTCCAGGAAACTTACTGGAAACCCTCCAAGCTGGTTTCCAAAGAGCCCCTATGTGCTTCAATATTAAACTTAGGACAGACAAATTAGTTTTACATACTAAGATGCATGTTACTTGCGCTTCATCTGTATCATGCATCATATGATGTCTTGGACATTTTCTAACTATGATTCTATGATGCTCAACCATTATACATAAAGGAAACAAGACAGGAGACTGTTAAGTCATATTAAGTGCTATCCTTTAGGGTGAGGCTTTTCACTCAATTCTAGGAGATTTAGTGCTGTAATGACCAAATACTTCCTATATTTAATGTCCAGGGAATGTCATGCTATTGTGGACTTATTTGTTGTTAATATTGTACTCTTATCTCTATCATATTTATGTTAATCATCAGCTTGCAGTTATTTTATATTTAAGGATTTTTATTCTATTTCATCCACAGCCCAATTACACCTCCTAAAGATTTTCCATGAGTTACTTACACCAAGATTGAGGTCAACAGTTATAAAATCCCACCAGAAAGTTGTATTTAACTTCTGAGTCCCAGTCTCCTCATATAAATTGGGGATAAAGATACCTACCCCACAGTGGTGGTTATAACCATTAGATGTGAAAAATACTGCCGTTAATGATGATCAACATTTGTTGTTGGTGGTGATGATCAACGCTTGCTCTTGCTGTCTAGCATCATTCCTTTAGTACTACTGTACCTGGATTTCCTTTGGCACAATACCACCTTCAGGACCAGGGTATGTTCTGATTGCCTTAAGCCAGCCAATGCATCTCACCTTCCTGGCCACTGTGATTAGCTCAGGATGGGCAAATAACGTAATTAGAATTAGGAGAACCATGCTCAGGGCACTGATCAGACTGGTGGAGGAGGAGGAAGTCTCCGCTACCCTGGATAGTGTGGTACAAGGATGAGAGGCTTGCAGCTATTCCAAGAGAAGCATACCTGGAGCTAGCAAGGGTGGTCAGCACTGTGTGAAGTCTGAAAATAAAGCCAACACAGCAAAGAGAAACCAAGATACTCCAGGGCCTTGATAAGATTTGAACATCTGGATCAAGCCATGCTTGATAATCACTGGCCAATAATTTCCTTTTATCTTTTAAGCAGTATGAGTGGAAGTTTCTGTCAACTGCAATAGAAGGACTCCAAGCTAATATAAATACTACCTAGCATTTATTGAGAGTTTTACAATGTGCCTGACACAATACTGTGAGCACCACATAGAATGCTTATTCAAGCCCCACAGCATCCCTATAAGCTCTGTCCAATTATTATATCACCAATGAGAACACCAAGGCCTGGGAAGGTAAGCAATTTGCCAGAGGCACAGTTGTGAAGCGAGGGTTTAACCCAGGAAGCCTGATTTGAGTCCACTATCTTTATCATCATGGTTCTTTTTGCCTCTCTATCTAAAGAACAATCTTTGCTCACATAAATGTGACCTTATTTCACCTCACTTTTGACTTAAAAAATAACTCTGGAGAGACTCCAGTTGCATAGAGTGAATCCAAAGTACTGTTGGTCTAGTTTAGAACATTTTATATTGGCATTTAATTTATAGAACAAGCTTTGAGATTGTTTTTCTGAATATAACTCAAGACCTGGGTTATGCGTGATACACCACATTAACAAAATGAAGAATAAAAATCACTTGATCATCTCAATAGATGCAGAGAAAGTATTTGACAAGATACAGCATACATTTATGATAAAAACTGAATAAAATGGGTATGGAAGGAAAGTGCCTTAACATAATAAAGGCCATCTATGACAAACCCACAGCTAATATCACTCTCAATGTAGAAAAACTGAAAGCCATCCCTCTAAGAACAGGAACCAGACAAGGATGGCCATCGTCACCACTCTTATTTAACATAGTATTGGAAGTCCTAGCCAGAGCAACCAGGCAAGAAAAAGAAATAGAAGGGATCCAAATTGGAAAGGAAGAAGTGAAACTGTCACTATTTGCAGATGACATGACTTTATATATAGAAAACCCTAAAGAATCCACCAAAAAACCTTTAGAAATAATAAACGAGTATGGTAAAGTTGCAGGATACAAAATCAACATGCAAAGATCAGTTGTGTTTCTATACACTAACAACAAAGTAGCAGAAAGAGAAATTAAGAATACAATCCCATTTACAATTGCAACAAAAAGAATAAAATACCTAGGAATAAACTTAACCAAAGAGGTGAAAGATCTGTACACTGAAAACTACAAAACATTGCTGAAATAAATAGAAGACACAAAGAAATGGAAAGATATTCCATGCTCTTGGATTAGAAGAACTAACACGGTTAAAATGTCCATACTTCCTAAAGCAATCTACAGATTCAATGCAATCCCTATCAAATTTCTAACAATGTTTTTTCACAGAAATAGAACAAAGAATCCTAAAATTTATATGGAACAACAAACGGCCCGGAATAGCCAAAGGAATCCTGAGAAAAAAGAACAAAGCTGGAGGCATCACACTCCCTGATTTAAACATATACTACAAAGCTATAGCAACCAAAACAGCATGATACTGGCACAAAAATAGACACACAGATCAATGGAACAGAATTGAGAGCCCAAAAATAAACCCACACATCTATGGACAGCTAATTTTCAACAGGGGAGCCAAGAACATACAATGGAGAAATGAAAGTCTCTTCAATAAATGGTCTTGGGAAAACTGGACAGCCACATGCAAAAGGATGAAAGTAGACCATTCCCTTACATCATGCACAAAAATCAACCCAAAATGGGTTAAATACTTGAATGTAAGACCTGAAATCATGAAACTTCTAGAAGAAAACATAGGCAGTATGCTCTTTCACATTGGTCTCAGCAGCATAGTCTCTTTTTTTTATTAATCTCTTTTTATTGAGGTATAATCGACATATAACTTTATATTAGTTTCAAGTGTAAACAATGATTTGATATTTGTATATATTGCAAAACAATCACCACAGTAATTCTAGTTAACATCAATCACCATACATAGTTTCAAAATATTTTCTTGTGATGGTAACTTTTATTTATTTTATTTTATTTTTTGAGGAAAACTAGCCATGAGCTAACACCTGCCATCAATCCTCTTCTTTTTGCTGAGGAAGACTGGCCCTGAGCTTACACCTGTGCCCATCTTCCTCTACTTTATTTGTGGGATGCCTGCCACAGCATGGCCTGACAAGTGGTGTGCAGGTCCACACCTGGCTCCAAACTGCCAACCCTGGGCCGCGAAGTGGAACGTGCACAGTTAACTGCTGCACCACCAGTCAGCAGCATATTTTCAAGTACCATGTCTGACGGGACAAGGGAAACAATAGAAAAAATAAACAAATGGGACTACATCAAACTAAAAAGTTTCTGCAAAGCAAAGGAAACCATCAACAGAACGAAAAGACAACTTAATAACTGGGAGAAGATATTTGCAAACCATATATCTGATAAGGAGTTAATACCCAAAATATACAAAGAACTCATATGTCTCAACAACAATGCAATTAAAAAATGGGCAAAAGATCTGAACAGATATTTCTCCAAAGAAGATATACAGATGGCCAACAGGCACATGAAAAGATGTTCAAGATCATTAACTATTAGGGAAATGCAAGTCAAAACTACAATGAGATATCACCTCACTCCCATCAGAATGGCTATAATTAACAAGAAAGGAAGTAACAAGTGTTGAAGAGGATGTAGAGAGAAGAGAACTCTCATACACTGCGGGTGGGAGTGCAAACTTATGCAGCCACTGTGGAAAACAGTATGGAGATTCTCAAAAAATTAAGAATAGAACTACCATATGATCCAGCTATTCCACCGCTGGGTATTTACCCAAAGAATATGAAAACATGAATGCATAAAGATACGTGCACTCCTATGTTCATTGCAGCATTATTCACAATAGCCAAGACTTGGAAGCAACCTAGGTGCCCATCAAGGGACAAATGGATAAAGAAGATGTGGCATCTATACCGAATGCTACCCAGCCATAAGAAAGGATGAAATATGGCCATTTGTGACAACACGGATGGACCTTGAGGGTATTATGCTAAATGAAAGAAGTCAGAGGGAGAAAGTCAAATACCATATGATCTCACTCATAAGTAGAAGATAAAAGCAGCAACAAACAATCACATAGAGACAGAGATTGGATTGGTGGTTACCAGAGAGCAAGGGTGGGGGTAGGAGGGCGAAAGGGGTAATTAGGCACATGTGTGTGGTGATGGATTTTAATTAGTCTTTGGGTGGTGAACATGACGTAATCTACACAGAAATCAAAATATGATGGACACCTGAAATTTATATAATGTTATAAACCACTGTTACAGCATTAAAAAATAGTTTATGTGTTATGAATCCGGGTTATGAACCTCAAAAGTAGAATGCAGGAAACCAGATACTTCAGCTACTGGTCACTTTCTCACGTGAACCAAGGCAAGACCATTCCTGCTCACATCTGAATCATGGAGAATGAGGAATAGAGAGAATGCTCTGAGACTGATCTTGCTCTATGGATTTGTTTTTGCCTATGCGAAGACGAATCCTTTCTCTTTCTAATAGGATCATATAATATATTCCTTTTGTTTACTCATGGAGACTTTCAAATGATAAAATTTTAGTAAGTCAAATAATAATATATCTGATTATGTGGCTTGCGTTATATCGACAGTCTGTATTGAAGAAGGATATCCAAAAGAATAAATTTACAATTCTTATATTATTCCAAAATTAGCTGCACTAATCTTTTCAGGTTATCACTTGAAAACCGGAAGTCTTCAGATTCTTTAGGCCTATGACATCAATTTTTCTCATAACTTGTCTCCTTGCGTAACTGTGTGACCAATCTGGAAGCATTTCCTACCTTGGGCTGAAGCACAAACCACTCATCACTTGGATTTTCAAAGTTCCATGAGTCAAAAGGAATCTCCACCTCCCCAAGAAAGCTGTTACGTCCAAATCGATCATAATGCCAGACTGAGAGCTGCAGAGTTCTTGTTTCTAGCTGGGTATGGCTGATGGTGTACTGCAAATGAGATTTACAACATCACACTCCACAAGAAGGGCTTTGCTCAATTCTAGGATGGGTTGAAATTTATTTCCACCATATACCAGATCACATGCATCAGTAATATGAACAAAACAAACATGAAAAACACTTTATTTTTCTTTCTTTCTGCTACA
Source organism: Equus quagga (assembly GCF_021613505.1). NCBI lineage: Eukaryota > Metazoa > Chordata > Mammalia > Perissodactyla > Equidae > Equus > Equus quagga. Next base: position 92,011,453 of record NC_060276.1, read on the forward strand.
ACTGAGATCCTATTCCATGAACTCATTTTATGTTAGACCTAGCACTGAAATATATATCAACAAATTATTTCGGGTGGAGTCAATCAACTTCAGATATAACATAAAAAGTGTTAGGTGATGAAGTTTGTCTCAAGTTTTATCCGTTTTTGATTTGCCTAATTACTATTTCAACATCTACTCTGTGAGTTCAAGATTTAATGCATCAGTTCTCTAATTTCTCTGTCTTATTTTATTCATAACGAGAATCCCCAAATCCAGAAGAGTATTGATAGTGAGAAACTTACAAACACCAAACTTCATAAAGTCCAACCTAAGTGCAGGGGTGAATAGATATATACATAGATGGAGCAGAAAGAAAATATTGCTGGGGTAGCTTTTCCTTTTTCAGCAGAACGTTATCCAGGGCCACATGTCCACACACTCTCAACCCTACTTGTTCTATGCAACTACCACCTGGGACTCGCTTCAGACTGACTGACTGACTGCTGATCTTGGATTTGCATCTATACCTGCCTTTGCTCTTCCTGGCCTGACTAACCTTGGCTCCCTGCTTCCTGAATTTGCCATGTCACTATCTATTCTGCTTGGGCTCATCTTTGCTATCCTGTTATGGTCACTGGATTCACCCTCTGTATTTATTCATTCTCATTTTGATTTATCTTGATATTGGTTCCTGCTTCCACACATAACCCCACTGACACATGTCCCCATCACCAACTTCCTGCTATGGTGGACTCTGACTTCATCACTCTGTGCACAGGTCTATAAATCTTCCTGTGACTAGCAATAACTTCTACATTCCAGTGTCTCCAGATCTTTCTTACCAGGCTAGATTGGTCCAGGATGGAAGAAGGGGTTGTTACATGGAAGCCCATGGGAAAAAGTAATTTCTCCACGATTGGGACCTGGCCATACATATCTTATCTAGGCCACTTTCTTTGATATTTCTCAAATCCAGCCCTGCAGCTCCACTGTTCATTAACCACATGCCTAAATTTAGCCAAATTCTGAAACCTTAACAAGGAAAAGCACATATTCATGGTGTGTTAGCAGAACAATGAGCATGTACAAAGTGACCTGCTAAGTTAGTGTCAAAATTATGACAAAATTCTTTTAAGGGGAACTAGAAAAAACAGAGTTTTCCCAAGGGTGAAACATATTTTTTGACAAGATGTACCAGCTCAGATGTAATTTTGCAAGATCATCTCTACTTAAGGTGCAATTTCAGCAGCGGCAGAGAAATAGAGTAAGAGTGGCTTACATTTTTTCCTTTTGAAAAACTGTTAGAAAAGCCAAGGGTATTACATTAATTTATTGAAATTCTACTTTTCTAAAATATACGTAAGCCTTGACAGGCAAATTCTCTGTAGTTACTTCAAAACTGATGAGGTTGTGACAGCATCACTTGAGTTACTGTGAGAGAGTATTTATTTACCTTGAGTGTTTCATTGAATTCTGGATTGGTGCCTGTTCTGATTTTGGTCTTGCGCTTATTGTTTCTGGACTTGTCAGGGAGAAGGTATGACTTGACGTAACTGTAGATGATAAAAGATGAAAGCAATTGTTCAAAAACATCTACTTTGCAAGAAATGCTCAGGGACTCCACGAATAAAAGGGGCAAAGGGAATAGGTAAGTGAGCATAAGAGACAGAACCAAAGAGAATGCAGTCTACATAAAAGGATACCTTGCAATATAACCCTGGGCCTTCAATAAGAGAGAAGCAGTGAACCATGTGGTAAAGAGTATGGGCTCTGGAGTCAAGCCAACTGGTTTTGAATCACTCCAGGCCTCAATGGTTTCGGTGAACTCAAGAACTTAAGTTAACCTGTCTATGCCTCAGTTTCCTCATCTGTAAACCTGGGACAATAACAGTATCTAACTTACGGCATTGGGAGGATTAAATTGGTTGATACATACAAGGAACTGACATATTATACTACTCAATAAATGTAATCTATTATTATGATTAATGGTTTCATAAAATATTATAGGGCTATGCTCCTCCCCATTCAGATGTCAGGACTTCTGATGAGTGGAGTCAATGGTAATGGGTGAATGAAGAAAAATGGTAAAAAAGAAGAAATAGAAAATAACAACCTGAAGTCACAATAGCAATTCTACCCAACACCTTTCCTCGAGTAGCCTAGGAGCCTCTTGGAGCAGGGGCATCACGGCAGACTCAGAAATGTACAAGATTGAGGTGTACAAGGTACTACCAGAGTCTTGAAACACATCTACTGAGGCTTTAGATGACATGACCCCTTTCCATGCTAGTCTAAATGATTATATTGACTCTGAAGCCCTCTGATATTTAGCTGAGAGGTAGGTGGACCAAGCTGTACTTGGAATCCATTCATTTGCCTATCTTAGGACACTAAAAACAGCTTCACTGAGTTGCTTACTGAACCTAGATCATTTATTACGTAGAAAAGGGGTAACAGAGCAGGCCTGAGACTGCTATCCTTAGAAATGCCTGCTTACAAGGTTGGCCCCCTGGGCTGGCATCTGAGAACTTGGATTTCAGGAGTATGTTCATCTTTCCCAGAACAGATATAAGTGCTTCACTGTGACTAAACTATTTGTAAAAACAATATGGCTTATGCTGAACACCTGCTTTCTTTCTGGAAGCCTGGAATTTTGGTCTGCGACCAGTTGAGTCTCTAAATGAGCTTCCCGGGTAGACAGCATTTCACAAGTGTTGTCACAACTCATTGCTGGAGGAATTAAGCACATCCTGTGTGACTCCACTGAGAAAGAACACTTGGAAGCCTAAGCCTGGATTCTTCAGAACTTCGCCGCATACGCCTTTTCTCTTTGCTGATTACGACTTCATGTGGAGTCCTGTGAGTCCTATTAGTGAATCATCAAACCTGGGAGTGGTCTCGGGAACCCCTGACACATCTTTATATCCAGCTCCCCTCCAACGTGCCATGGTCCATACCTGCCTTCCAAGGATGACCCCCGGAATCCTGAGAGCCCCCACATTGCCCTTTGGAGTTGTTCAATTGGGCTTACAGCTTGGTAATTTTCTCTGGAGGGTTTCACAGCACAAAAATTGAACAGGATACTCTTATAGATCCTGGGGTGCGCCAATGCATCAGCCTTCTATCTCAAAGAGCTGCCTCTGTATAAACTACAAACATGTCAGTCCAGAATCATGTTGAGTAACAGCTTTTTACAAGTCAGGTAACCACAGACATAACCATCATACATGCACTTCAGAGAATATTTAGAAGTGTGGCATAGGAGGAAAGCGACAATCATCTGAGAAGGCTCTGAATCAAGAGGAATGCTAAGACTCTTCTGAAAGAGAAACACACATACTGACAAAGGATGCAGTAGTTGAAACAGTCTGAGGAATATGCTATGTGCTTACGCATCTGTCCTCTGTTTCCTTTCATCTCCTATGGCCAGATTTCTGCAATTCTTGACAAAAATGTAGAGCCCGCCAGTTTTGTAGCAGTAGCTGATGCGGAGAAGGATTTCACCACTGACCTTCACGTTGCCATAGTCTCCTGTTTCACTGTAAACACTCATCATGCTGTTAAGGCTGGTCTGGAATAAACAAGATGAAAAGAGATGTCCAGTGCTTTTCTAACGATCTCTCACACAGAAGCTACCCTCTTCATTCACAGACTATTCCTGTTCTTTATAATGAGCAGGAAAGTCTAGGGTGAGGGAAGAAAGCAAAAATCACTTGTTTTGCTCATTTTGCTGTTCTTGTATGAAATCCAAGCCTGATAAGGGACAAGATCTAGGACAATTAGTAAGGAAGGCAGGAAACTTGCTGAGAGGGGAAGCATTGCCTTTTTGGGTTAGTGAATACCCTTTGTTTATTCATTTCTCCTAATGAACACAGGGTCATTGAGGCATTTCCATCCCCATCCCCATTTCCTAGCCCCATCTCTGTAGCTTTTTCCCTTTTCACTGGTAGACTCAAGGTCAAATCTACTTCAAGGTCCAGAATGCACTGATCAGGACAAAGAAAAGCTTATCTCATATTCTGGGCCAGCATGAGCCACAGGCTTCTCTCTCCGACACCCACAGAGAGCATACCATCAGGCTCTGGGAAGCCGTAACTTCACCTTAACAAGGGCATGCCAGGGGAACATCCTACACCCGCAGCTGCCCTGATTCCCCTGAGCAGCTGTGTGGCCACATGGGTAGTGTAAGACCAGGGCTTTGTAAACCTCTGTAAAATAGCAACCAACAAAATAGAACATTAAACAATAAAATAATACACCAACCAATAAATTAAATAAAAATTAAATAAGACCAAATCTACCAGAATAAATGAAGTTTATGACAAGACACTAATGATAAAGACACATATTTTAAATTAAATTTAACAAAATTATCTTTCAGTGCCAGGAGCACAAACTCTGTATCTTAGCAACACAACTGTCACAAAAGACCAGCTGGAAGGCTTTCATGAGTGATCTAGTAGTTTCCAAAGCCCTGTGTGTGAACCACTGGGAAATAAGGACTGTGGTGAGTGCAAAGAGAGCTTAGACTCTCTACTTTTTCATATATACATAACAAAAGTCATTACATTCCTCCAATTGCTCAGAGTAGAGACAGCTCAAAGAACAGGATGTGTAGTATCTCTTCTAAGCTTAAGTCAAGGGCAACAGCAAACCAAAGATTCCATAATTATTTGGAAATTATAACTTAAAGAGAGCCAGTGAGTGACCTCATTTGTCTTTCCTATTCCCTAAACAACAGAATTTTCATGATAGCAGGTGGCTTTGAGCAGTGCCTTTCAAACTTTAATTGCATCTAAATCACCTGGGGATCTTATTAAAATGAAAATTCTGATCTATTCAGTCTCAGGTGGGGTCTGAGAATCTGCTTTTCTAAGAAACGCCTAGATCTACAGTTCCCAAACTGCGTGTCGAGGCATTCCAGAGCACCACAGTAAACTCACAGGGGCACCACAGGATATTTTAAAATGTCAAGGGAAAGACAGTGACATCTGTCAGACACCATGCAAACTACTAACAGTAGTTCACAGCGTTAACGTTAAATCACACCTTATTCTTTTCAGTGAAGTTCTATCCGCGTGAAGCTGAGTTTTTGGCAGTTGCTGTGACAAAAGCAAGTATTGTACAAAAATCAACGTGGAACAGGAAATGAAAGTGGTGCTGTCCAATCAGATTCCAAGATTTGACAAGTCGTGCAGTGTCCAACAGGCAGACACATCCCAAGAGTAAGTATTAGGGGTTATTTAAGAATGGAATACAAACACTATTTTTCTTTTCAGTTTATGTGTATTATTTTTTCAAATGGCTACTAAGTTGTTAGGATACCAGTGCTTATTAAGTTTTTTTGACCTAATGACTTAATAAATGGGCTACTCACGTGTTACTTTTGGCCTAGGAGTGCTATGAAAGAATCATCAAGAACTAGGGGCTTTGTGAACTGACAAAGTCTGAGTCTCTGTCCCAGGTGATGCAATATTGCTTGTCCATGGACTACGATTTGAGTTTCAAGGACTTCAAGAATAAGCTCTAACCCCTTCATGTGACATACAAGAAAACTCTGGCTCACAGAAATTGTTGGCAGCGCCAAGACATAAAGCAAGATCTCCAGATTTTTAGTCTGAGGACCTCCCACCATACCTCACTACCTCCTTGTATCACTAACTTGTGTCTACACCACATCCCTCTGTAGCCACATCTTCAAAGAAGGTTGTCTGTAAGCAGGGGCCCCCTGTGGATGGAAGAAAATTTAAGAACCCACAGATGCTGAAGCTTGGGAGAAATTAAGGCAGTTAAGACTATTTTACTGCTAACCAAATTTTATGCTATTAACAAAGCCAATGCTGTGATTTAAAATAGAGATGTTTATTTTAAGTTATCTTGTTAATGGTATATCATTTTGGACCAAGTGTCTTTTGACTGGTACTCAGATTCTAATGTTTAACGAACACTCTTTCTTTGGAATACTTGGATTCTGATAATGGTATTTAGCCTTTAAATGAGAACCTCTGGTTAATTGTACACAAGTCAGAATAAGAGAAATGCTGGAAAAATTGCCCACCTAATCAGATTTCCCATATCATGAAATTTGTGAAGTATGGTTGGAAAGAAGGAAAAGGAAAGATTGAAAACTCACAGTGTCTGAGTCAGCATCAGGCACATTTAGGTAGGTCCACTTCCTGTCAGAGCCCGCTTGAGAATTCTTTAAGGAAGTTGCCCAGAGGTCAAAAGGAAAAAGGGTATTAGAGCAACAGAAAGAAATCAGAGAAGCAAAGAAAAAGACTTATAGGCACATAGACGGGTACAAGGACACAGAGGCTCCTAAAGCCTACCTCTCAAGGAAAGCCTTGAACACTAAAGTAAGAAGGGACTTTACTCTGTAGGCAGTGGAAAGCTATGGACAGTGTCTGAGTAGGAGAGAAAGCTGACTGGGTATGTGTCTCAGGAAAATGATTGGCCGCAGTGTGGAGGACAGCTGGGGAGCTGAGAGAATGGTGGCAGGGAAACGTATCAGCAGAGAATTGAGATAATTTATAGGCTTGAGCTGATGAGAGCCTGAACTAAAGAATGAAGACATTTTAAAACCTGGGTGAAGACCATGGAAGGAGGGAGAAGGAATCAGGAGCCTTAGGAAGAACAACAAAATTAGACCAAAAAGTACTCTGTGGGCAAAGGGCACACAGGAGACTATAATGACTTATAATTCACTATCATACATTTTCCCTAGAACATTCCTATCTCTTTTGGAAATGTACAGAAAATCAACAATACAAAGAAGAAACTTCCAGTGTGTGCTAGAGAACTGCTTACGGTTGACAGGCCACTTGCTAGACTGTGGGTATTTGCAGAAAACCCGGAGGACACTAAGTCATCAATGCCTTCTTCAGTCTCTTCCGAAGAGTCCTAAAGAAGGAGGGGAAAATCAGTGGTTTGGTTTCTTTCTTTCCTAGAAAGTCTTTTCACTTTAAAATTCACTTTCTTTTTTAAATACCTGAAAAATTAGATACAAATATCTAGAAATCATCCCATTCCTGGGTTTTTCTCTTTTGCCCTCCATTCAACCTGAATTGCACCACCAGAGCAGTGAGGTCTTCTTCATGGTGCTTGCTTTATGGAAAGAACATGAAATTTGGAATCACACAGACTTGGGTGTTCAATTCCTATCTCCCATCTCTCTAAGGTGATTCACTTTGGGAAATAAGCTTAAATTATTTTTTTAATTAAAAAAATTAAGGTGTGTGTGTGTATACTGTCGAGATGGGAAGATATGCCTTGAAAATCTCTCCAATAAAGTATTTTAGACGCTGGATTCTTGTCCAAAATCCCAGATTCTACTTTTCTTCCCCCTTTTTGTCCTACTTCCCCCCACTACTTTTCATGGTTATTTAAGCAATACATTTTTATAGTAGAAAACTTCAAGCAATATAGATAAACAAATTAAAAACATATCTCTCATTAACATATTAATGATCAATTTTCAATAATTTTTACAGTATATATATATGTATGGTATGTATGGGATACGTGTATATACATACACACACACACACACATGCATAAATGGATTATATCATGCATGCCGTTTTTTTTTATTATGGACAGCTTTGTTTTTTGCTTCTCCTCTCACCCCAGGTAAAACCAATATATTGCATTCTGTCATACAAATTACATTCCATATCTTCCTCCTTGTTTATATGAAAAAACATATAAAATTGTGCACACACAAATCTGAGTAGTCATACATAACAAGTTATTTTAACAATAGTTTTATAGGTTATTTTTATTATTTTATTATAGATCATATATGTAATTCTGTGCTTTCACTTTAAAAAAATCCTTTTACTATAAAATATGACACATAGAAAAGTACATAAAACATAAATGCACAGTATAATAACAATAGAAAGTGATCAAGCAGAAGGCCCCTTTGCATCCTGTCCATATCGCAAACCCCTTCTGCTCCACTGGAAATAATACCTTAACTCTTATGGTAATAACAGCCTGGCTTCCTCTATGGTTTTACTACCTAAGCATACATCCCTAAACAATTTGATTTTGTTTTGCCTGTTTTTGAACTTCATATAAATGGAATTAAATGTTATATATTCCTTTGTGTTTTGCCTCCTTTTCTCAACATTATAGTCTTAAGATACATCCAAATTGTTGCACCTTGCTGCAGTTTGTTCCCTACTGTTTAATATATAATTATATGATATCCCACACTTTATCCATTCTTCTGTTGCTGAATATTGGGGTTGTTTCCAGATTTTATCTATTATGAACAAAGCTGCTATGAATATTCTTAAACATTTATCTTGGTGCACAGAAACACAAGTTTCCCTTGGGTACATAACAGTGAGAGAAGTTGTCGAGTCATAGGGCATGCATATCTCCATCTGTTTATCTACATATTTTTTTAAAGATAATGTCAAACATTCAGAAGTAGTCATACCAATTTACAGGCTGGCCAGCAACGTTTGAGAGTTCCCTTTGCTCCATATCCTTGCCTGCCAACAGTTGGTATTGTCAGATTTTTCATTTTTGCTAATCTAGTAGATATTTAAATTCTCCACGATTTTAATTTTCATTTCCCTTATTACTAAGTTGAGCAGCTTTTACTGATCATTGGCCAACTGAAGTTCCTGTCTTGTGAAGTACTTATTCAAGATTTGCTTATTTTTATATTGCTTTATTTGCCTTTTTCTCACTGATGAGCTCACAAGATGAGCTCGAGCACCCTGTAGTCCTAGAAAGTAAGAAAGTGCTGAAAACAAACTAACAACAACAAAAAACCCAACCCACAATGATAGAAGCATGTCAAAGGGACACAGGCGGCAAGTGAAAGAGCTCCCAATGGCCAAAGGTAGAAAAATTTCAGCACACACAAATAAAGTAGTATCAGATTATAACTGATAATATAAAATAAATATCCATGAGTACATACGGATCTAAATAAATGACTGAATAATATGGAAGAAGAGACCAATTTCCTATACAAAATAATTCCAAGTAATTTATGTAGATATTTAATCTTCAAGGAGGTGAAACATAACTGCTCCAGTGTGGGCTGCACACAGTGACTTTCTTCCAAAGAGTACTGCGATGGAAGAGGAGGAAATGAATCGCTTTACAGCGGGGAAACCTGACAAACACGACCTCAGCCAGGTGCTCAAGGTCAACATCAACAGTGAGCATGTACCCTTGATGTGATGTGGTGAGCGTGGCACTTTGCCAATCCCTTTCTGATCATGAGAAAAACATCAGACAAATCCAAAATAAGGGAAAATTCTGCAAAATATCTGACCAGTACTCCTCAAAACTATTAAGATAATCAAAAGCAAGGAAAGTCTGAGAAATAGTCACAGCCAAGAGGAGACGAAGGAAACACAACAATTAAAATGTCATGCAGTATCTTGGATGGGATTCTGGAACAAAAAAAGGACATGAGGTAAAACTAAGGAAATATGAATAAAGAATGGACTTGAGTTAATTCTAATATATCATATTGATACATTAATTGTGGCAAAAGTGCCATACTAACATAAGATATTAATAGGCAAAACTGGGTATGAGGTATATGGGAATTCTCTGTATTATCTTCACAAGTTTTCTATAAATCTAAAACTATTCTAAAATTTTAAAAAGTTTATTAACATGAATCCTTGTAAACCCGTGATTAATCCAGCTTAGTCATTGTGTTTTATCCTTCCTATACATGACTGAACTCAATTTGCTATATTACATTAATTTATTTTTGAATGCTAAATTAACCTTGCATCCATAGGATAAATCAAAGTTAGTTATGGTGTGCAATTCTTTTTGTTACTGGACTAGGTTTTCTAAAATTTTATTAAGGACTTTTCCATCTATATCCATAATGGGTATTAGTCTGCAGTTTTCTTTTCTTGCAATGTCTTTGTCTAGCTTTGGTATCAGTGTAATACTGACCTTGTAAAATAAGTTGGGAAGTACTTCCTCCTCCTCAATTTTCTGAACACGTTTGTGAATGATTGATATTATTTCTTTTTCAAACATTTGATAGACTTTATCAGTGAAGCCTTCTACGCCTGGGCTTTTCTTTGGGGGAAGGTTTTTAATTACTAATTCAATACCTTTACTTATTCTAGATCCACCCAGAATTTCTATTTTTTTAATCAATTCTAGTAATTTGTGGCTTCCTGGGAAATTATCCATTTTATCTAAGTTGCCAATTCTGTTGACACGTAGTTGTTTGTAGTATTAACTTATAATCATTTAAATTTCTGTTATGTTGGTAGAGATGTCTCCTCTTTCATTCCTGATTCTGGTAATTTTTGTCCTCTCTTTTTCTTAGCGAGTCTAGCTCAGTGGTTTTCATTTGGAGGTGATTTTGTCCCCCAGGGGACATTTGGTAATATCTGGAGACATTTTTGGTTGTCACAAATGGGGGAGTGCTCCTGGCATCTAGCAGGTAAAAGTTGGAGATGTTTCCAAACATCCTACAGTGCACAGGGCAGTCTCCAACAACAAAGAATTATCTAGGCCAAAATGTCAATAATGCTGAGATTAAGAAATCCTGGCTAACTAATGGTTTGTCAATTATGTTGATCTTCCCAAAGAATCAACATTTGCCTTCATATATTGTAGCAGCTCTGGATTCTGATTATTTCTACACTGAGGGTTGCTGTTATCCCTTGTTTTTTGTTTTGTTTCCTTATTTAGTAACTTGGCTGGACCAATCTATGGAACCTGTTTCCTGCCCTGTGTGTGGCCAGTGATGTGTCTGTTCAGTTTTTTTTAATTCTTGTTTTAATTTTTAAGCCCAATCTCCTATGGATCACCCCTGTATCTGCTGAGTTTAGTGGTCAGTTAATAATTGTTTAGAGGTTATGCTCAAACGCCTCTAGCCAGTGAGCCATCAACTCTCTGTCAACAGATCTGTGAGTTCTTTTTAGAGTGCATTCAAAATCAGGCAGTTTTCAAGTCTCCTCCAGCTCTTATTTCCCACTGCACCTTCTCGTGTCTCATTTGTGCATGTGCTCAGGTTCACAGTCAGTCAGGCATGATTTGACAGCTTGGGCTCACTCTAGTTTTTACCCTCCCACAAAAATGTTTGGAGAGCTTGTCAAGGCCCTGTATAGCTGTCTCATTGATCGGATATCCTGTTAAATTTCTAGCTTGTTCATGGTCCTACTGCTTGCCCCAACAAGAGCCACAAACTCAGATTAGCTGAGCTGCTGGTCTTCCCAAATCCCTTACAAATTCTAGTAGCTTTTCCTTCTAAATCACTTAGGATTTTTTTGGTATTGAAGCATATTATAAGAAAAAATATATAATTTCATATCATATTTAATACTTTTAAAGATCATTTTATTTCCTTGTTATACTTGCCAGAATCTTCAAAACAATGCTGATTAATAATAGTAATAGTGGGAATCTCTGTTTTGTTCTTAATTTTAATGGAAATGGCTTTATCATTTCAACGTTTAAAATGACCACACAGTATGGATTTTCTGATAGTTACCATTTTAAAACCATATTTTAATGGTTTCTGTTAGTTTTAAATTTGTATTTTTATTAGATATGACTGTCAAATCTTGCCAATAGTTTTCTATTAACATAGTTTTATATTTTTTCCTTGAATATATTGAAATAGCAATTGTATAATACATATTCTTATATTCTTCCATTCATACCTAGAATAAAACTTTCTTATCCTCATTGCAATATTTTTTGATTCACTGCTAGGTTTCACTTAATATTATATTTCAAGTTTTGCATATATCTTCATCAGTTGGTTTAACTTTAGTTTTCTTTTCTAAACTATTTTTAAAATCAAATTTGAGTATTAAGGGTGTAATAACTTTCTACTATAAATGTGAAGATTTTCAGAGTTTTCTAAGACCAGGAATAGTTTAATAACATTGGAATTACCTCTTCTTTAAAGGTTGAACACAAGTAAGCTTTGAAACCATTTGAGTTCATTGCTCCCACCTTTTTTGTGGTGGATTTTAAAATACTTTCCCAGTTTTTTCTATACTACAGTAAATACCATTGAGTTTTAAAACTTCAAGTTTCCTGGCTTTCTTTGGAAAAACTGTATTAATGTCATTTAACATTTGTGTTATATCTTTTTTCCAAGGAGTTCAAACTGCATTATAGTGTGGGGGATCAGAATTTGCCACCCCAAAATGTGTCTCTTTGGCTTGATTATTATTATTTTTTTTAAAGATTTTACTTTTTCCTTTTTCTCCCCAAAGCCCCCTGGTACATAGTTGTATACTCTTAGTTGTGGGTCCTTCCAGTGTGGCATGTGGGAAGCCGCCTCAGCATGGCTTGATGAGTGGTGCCATGTCCATGCCCAGGATCCAAACTGGAGAAATCCTGGGCCGCCGCAGCAGAGCACATGAACTTAACCACTCGGCCATGGGGTCAGCCCCTGGCTTGATTATTTTTAAGAACAAAAGACTCAGGAAGAAACTTTGACCATCTCCCTAACTGCCTAAAATAATTTAAGATAGAAAGTCTGTTCCAAGAAGGAGCTATCACCACAGATAACTATAGTATAATATGGACTAGGTGGGGTAGACAGGGAGGAACCTAGCAAGGCCCATTTGATCAAAGTCCTCTCCATGTCCCATTGTCTTTGCAAGGCATGGCGAACATTTGTTTACCAAACATTTGCTTTTCCACCTCCATGTGCATTGCTTTCCTCCCTTTGAAGTCCCAAACCACTACCCCCAACATCCTCCTTTGTCTTTAGCTGATGATGGTATTTAAGGTGGTAGCTTTTCGCCATCTTGGTGAGTTATTCAGTTTTCCTGGGTTTCCCCCATGTATACATGTTATTAAACTTTATTTGATTTTCTCCTGTTATTCTGTCTCAGGTCAATTTAATTCTTGGAATGGCCAGAAGAACATAGAAGCATAGAAAAAGATTTCTTTCTCCCCCACAATAGCAATTATAGAAATCAGAATATCAGGGGCCAGCCCCGTGGCCGAGTGGTTAAGTTCGCACGCTCTGCTTCAGTGGCCCAGGGTTTCACCAGTTCAAATCCTGGGTGTGGACATGGCGCCGCTCATCAAGCCATGATGAGGCAGCATCCCACATGCCACAACTAGAAGGACCCACAACTAAAAATACACAACTATGTACCAGGGGGCTTTGGGAGAAAAAGGAAAAATTTTTAAAAATTTAAAAAAAAAGAAATCAGAATATCAGAACATTAGAACTGGAAGGAACCTTAACAATAATCTAATTCAGATAAGTCTAGAAATATTTGGTTTAGGAAATTTTGAGATCCCTCGTCTTCCAGGTTTAGATTAAGTGATGTGCTTTTAGCCAGGTATTGATATCCCCAACAGGTGTTTCCTTAGAGATAATCTTTACTCATTAACCTGATTATCTGTTACTTTTTCTAATCATTCTTTAGTTCTTTTTATATTTTAGTTGTGAAGACTAATAAGAAGAGATTACTGTATATTCTCACTTTACTCTCAACTCATCTGCCCCTAAAAGTGGACAGGTTTAGAACAAGATCACGCTCTTTCTTCATGATCATTAGACTCTCTTCCACATCCAACTTACCAAGTCTTTGTCTAGAGCCCCAGGGACAGACTTGCTTCTTATGCTTACAGTATCCTCTAAGTCTTCTGGAAATGACCCACTCAAATCTAATTCAGATCGACTTCGGTCTGGAGGAAGCAAGAGAAAAGGGAAGATGTGAATCAGCTTATTTTGTTATTTTTCAGTGCAAATATTTCATCTTCATTCCAATTCCTTCTAGGCATATGGCATAGATAGTGTCATGAAGGCAATAGAGTTAGTAATTAGTAACTTCGTGCTGTTTATACTAACATACTTCAATTTTTTTAATAGTATTTTGAAATTTCCTTGGACTGAATTATCAACACGGATGTGTTCATTTCTCCTTTGATCAAAGGAGGTTAAATGCTCTACCATAAAATACTAATTTTGAAGCTGTTTAAGGCTTCTGCTTTGCTCATAGACTTTGAAAAATTCTCACAGAATGGGCCCTTAAGCTTAGAAAAACACAACATGAATCATTCTTAATTTCAATATTTTGAGAATTCATTGTATTTTCATATTTGGCATAAAATGCAATTAAATGAAATAGCAAGTTCCTTTCACACAAAAAGAGAGTGGCTACAGGTAAATTGAGAGGAAGTTCTATTTCTTTAGGCCCCAGAACATTCTTTCATGAGAAAAATATCTTGCTTTTGAAAATATAAATTAAAGGACAGTGCATGACTCAGTGATGCTGTGGACAGCTCGCCAAGACACGGACAGTTTATTTCCACAGGACAGTTAGTTCTATGTCAAGGCCCTGTTGAGATAGATATAGTTGCTTATAAATGAGAAAGATTGCAGAGAGCAATTAAGTGATTAAGTTTGACATGATAAATGGAATAATGCAGAAGTGCTTAGCATAGTGCCTGACACAGAGTACATACTCAATATACAGGAGCTGTTGAACAGAAGTAGGAGAAGCACACTCTATAGCTTCTAGGCTAGTTTCAAACTTTTTATTTAACAGGTGAACAAATTTCCTAGTCTTGAACAAAATGCAACAATAACCACACACATTTAGAAAACCCTTTGGGAGCTGCCTGGCTAGGAGAGGCTCTCCAACTCAGCACACAGAATCCAGCCTTAGGCTTTACGCAAATATCATCATTAGGTAACAGGTAACTTTTCATGTTGAGGATTTTGCCATGATTTTAATTCTACACATGGGACATAAACTTCATAATTATGACAGATTTCTCTAAAGAGTCTCCTTATTCATAGGTAATAAAATTGAAACATGAATAATGCCTGCTTCACAGGGTTGCTGTGACGATGAAGTATAATGATATATTTGAATGTACCGTTCAAATGAAAGGGGTTATTATTAATCCCTTAATGCTGCTTGCAAACCACTCCTTATTTAAACCATGGAATGGTTAATATGTCTAGATATAGGGAATTTCTGACCACTATATCCACTGAACTACCATTTCCTTAAACTCTTGGAATCAAGGAAATATCTTTCATACCAAATGAGCAAATTATATTTCCTACACTCCTATATTGACATTGACATTTGATATAGCTCTGAAACTTGGCAATGATGACTGGCAAGAGGATACACTTCACAAATGAATTTTTCATGAATACAAGAGGCTCAAGGCATCACCTGAGTCCATCTTCAAGTAGTTCTCATGGAGTGGGCCTCCCACCAGGGGTCAAAGAATGGACGATTATTTTTCTAAGGCATGAAACACCCATTTAATGTCACACCGGGCAGTCAACTATCTGATCCGGTCATTTTTTTACAACAGAGCAGTCATGCTGTAAATACCCACCTGATGAGAGGGAGGCCCCGGACACTGCTATGGAAGGTGTGCCAGAAGTGTTTCTGTGATGACTCTTTGTGACATCCTCAGAGGTGCTTTCAGTGGCAGCCAAATCCATGGAATTTTCAAAACCACGTTCCTTCTCACAAAGCAAAAATGAGAAAAACCATTATACTCACTGTAGTTTACCTAAAATCCTTCCATATAAATATACTTCAGTGTAACCACATTTATATGTATGACTCTTTAGGAGGAGCTAGTTGACATTTGGAAGACCCTCTTCAGGAGTCCATATAACTCTAAAACTTACTATCAATAATTACTTTCTAAAATCTATACCAAGAGGTTTGTTTATTAGCATAAAAGGTGTTTATATATGGTTAGCAAGAAAGATGATACAGGTACCATCAATCTTACATGAACTATGTAAAAGAGTCTGGCAAGCTTCATACGCTCAAAGTAGTACTCAGGCTTAGAACTCTGTTTGGTCCTAAGTTTGTCGCCATTCTCAACACCCCCTCTCCTCAACCACCCCTTACCTCCTCCACCCCCATTTAACAGAAGACCATGTAACCTTTTCCTTTTAGCAGGCTGGATGATCAGAACACAGTTGGTTAGATCATTATTGGAATGAAACTTTCGTGCAAGGTGCTTATCAAAGTTCATAAAAGGATAACGAATGGGGACTTCCCCAGCTTACAGGAATAAGTGACTTTTTTTGCCTGCCTGCTTGCTAATAAATGCTTGTGCACATGGCAGTATTCAGTCTGAGATTTGCTTTTCTTGTACCGTGTGATAAGGGAAAACTATGTCCCGGCTTTGCCTTTGCCCATAGGGGCTTGACCACTATATCACTCCAAGTTTGCCAGAGCATTAAAAACTAGTTTTGGACCTTTTGAGAACTGGACCAGGTTAAACGTCCATGCAAATGACACCGTGGAATAATAATAATCAAATCTAAGAGATTTTTCAATTCCCTCCTCCATAAAATCAAAAAGTGCCTTTCAAAGTCCTACAGGAAGGACTTTCCTCTGTGTTGTCCTATATTTAGCCCATGCCTTAGACATTAAGTGAGACTTTGATAACTCACTCCAGAGAGATGTGCCTCTCATTTGTTTAGCATGCTAATCCATGCAGCTTCAATACACACTGTTTTTGGCCCTTGATTATTCTCCAACACATACTACCTGTAGCAAGAGGAATATAGCTCCCAATTCCTCTAATTGCCATACACTACCAAGGTTTATCAAAAGACCCTGACAGAGGTCAAGTGGATAAATTTGTTTAGGTCAGTTTTCAACACCTCTTCAAAAAGTTGTTCACACATGGAGTCCTCCAATGAAGCAAGACCAACTTCCTTAGTGGCAATTATGTTGACAGCAAATTTTTCAATTGGCACTCAAGGATTATCCTTCATATTGAGCACTACTTGGCTCATTAATATTGTACAGTCATTAACATGCAATACATACGCTGGAGATTCAGGATGTGAAGCCTAAAATTAATAAGTTACATCACAGCAGAGGACAGGGTAGAGATGTTCGTGTTCTAAGAGTTTTCCATTTCAAAAACTTACCTCTCACATGCTAAAGCAGAAAAGAACAGTGAAACAAAGAGATACTGACAAATGGGAGAAATTGAGAAGTTGTTACCTTGATCATCATCTAACTCTATATACTTCTTCCCTTCACCATGAAAGAGAAAATGTGCTTCATAAAGTACTGCGGTGTCTTATGTTTACTCAACAGAAAATATTTCTCTTTGTCTCTTTTTCTCTTAGGAAAGACTAGCTAGATCAGCTAGAATGCAAGAGTGAGCTCAACATAGGCACCACCTATATATATATGTACATAGACTCAACTCAATTGCAGGGAATGTCTGTTGGGGAAATCTAGACATTGTTTAATAAAGAAATACTCCTGTAGAGGCTGTTAGTTTTGAGAATATTAGCATGTGACAAGGGTGATTCTTTCCCCTAAGTTTTTTCCTCTAAGTTTGAGAACAAACTTGACTAACTTACTGGTCATTGAAATGACAGTTTGCTGCTCCCCACTGGGACAGCTGTACTAGCTGTTAAACTTGTTAAAATACTTCTCTATCAGTTGGTAAACAGCACTACTCCCAGTCCATTCTGCCTTCCCTCTTCCCCTTACCCCCGCTCTTCCACAACCCTAGTTTTCCCCATAATCTGGGTCAATGCGCGGAAGGGTCCCCATGATACTGCTCCAGCCTTGTGCCAGCGTCTGTTCTGATTGCTCGGTGCCCCTGCCATACCAGTTACTAAATGATATTTTCAACATTATTCCTTGCTAGGTTGCCAAAGAAGTGAGTGTAATCATCAACTATCCACATGCTTTTCTGGCTCTTGAACAGTACTGCTTGCCGAGCTCAGAATAAATATTTAAGAAATTTTAAATATGCCTTATATCTTTTTCTTTTTTCAACTGGTATTTTCTCTCTCTCTCTTTATTTAAAGCTTTTATTTTTTCCTTTTTCTCCCCAAAGCCCCCCAGTACATAGTTGTATATTTTTAGTTGTGGGTCCTTCTAGCTGTGGCATGTGGGATGCTGCCTCAGCATGGCTTGATGAGCAGTGCCATGTCCGTGCCTAGGATTCGAACCAGTGAAACCCTGGGCCTGAGTGCGTGAACTTAACCACACGGCCACAGGGCCGGCCCCTAAACATGCCTTATATCTTATTGACAAGTACAATTTAGACTACAAGTATTTAAATATATCTATTATTATTATTCAATCTGTCTGAATGCCTTTTATATCTATATATAAATACAGATATATCTAAAATATCTATAGAATCTGATTGTTCACAACCTCCACTTCTAGCTCCCTGTTCCAAAGCTCAGTCTTCGTAACGCAATGGCCTCCTAACTGGCCTCCTGGCTTCCACGCTTGTTCCCCTACAGCTGCTTCTCAGCACAGCCCCCAGATCATGCATAAACAGAAGCCAGATCATGTCACTCCTCCACTCGAAACCCTCCATCTGCCCCCATCGTATTCAGAACAAATGCCAAAGTACATACAGTGGTCTACAAGGCCCCATCGGCCCCATTACCTCTCTGAACTCATTTCCTTGTACTCCCCTCTTTGTTCACTCACAATAGCCACACTGGCTTCCTTGCTCTTCCTTGAATATACCAGCCATGCTCCTACCTCAGGGTCTTTGCACTGGCTATTACTTCAGGGGCATTAAAGATATTTTAGGGGGCCAGCCCCATGGCCAAGTGGTTAAGCTCACGTGCTCTGCTTCGGAGGCCCAGGGTTTTGCCGGTTCGAATCCTGGGCGCAGACATGGCACCACTCATCAGGCCATGCTGAGGCAGTGTCCCACATGCCACAACTAGAAGGACCCACAGCTAAAAATACACAGCTATCTACTGGGGGGATTTGGGAGAAAAAGGAAAAATAAAATCTTTAAAAAAAAATAAAGATATTTTAAACATTGGTTGAGCAAGGGCACTGCCCAGTCAAGATGGAGCCCAGCCACAAGTAATTGGAATAGCCTTCCCCACCTGTACCTGCTGAATATCAGTGCTGTCCCTGCCTGGAGTAACACCTTGCCCCAGACTCCCGCACAGCTAATTCTTTCACTTCCTTCAAGTCTTTGCTTGACCAGGGCCTGGTATATAGTAAGTCCTTATTGAATATTGGCTGAATCAAATAACTGTAGCTCGTATATAAAGATTTCATAGATATAGATGTCAGTTATGTGTACGGAGTTTTCTGCTTAATCAAAAAATCTAGTAGTGGCGGGCCTGGTGGTGCAGTGGTGAAGTTTGCATGTTCCACTTCGGTGGCCCGGGGTTCGCCGGATCGGATCCCGCATGCGGACCTACAAACCGCTTGTCAAGCCACGCTGTGGCAGGGGTCCCACATATAAAGTAGAGGAAGATGGGCACGGATGTTAGCTCAGGGCCAATCTTCCTCAGAAAAAAGAGGAGGATTGGCAGCAGATGTCGGCTCAGGGCTAATCTTCCTCAAAATAAAAGAAATCTAGTAGATGCTCATTCACTCAAAAGAACAGCTTCCGTACACACACATATCTTACGCAATTTAAGTCTTCATAATGTGTCGACCCCTTATTTTAACAGACATATAGAAAATAAAACTATAAAAAGATGTCAAGGTTCTACTTTTCCTGATTTAAATCAGTTTGGAGAAATTTCAGTGCAGTTAACTTATGAATATCTTGAGAATTATCAGAGAGAATCAAAATCGAAGACTTCTAAAATTTATATTTTCTTTAAACCATATAGCGATTTAAACCCCCATCATCAAATGTCACCTTTGAACCTGCTCCTTCCCTTCCCTTCTCACTTTAGGCTTTCTGCCAAGAGCTAAGGATGCAGGAGTTTCAGTCCTGCTAAAGAAGCTTGTACCATTAAACAGGGTAAACAACATGCTCTGAGACACAGAGCGATGAAACCCAGCCAGGCCAGAGCGGTGATGTCGAGTCCCAGAAGCTGAGTGTCCCTTCAAATTTGTGTACTTACTCTACTGCTGACTGAGCTCATGCTGCGTGTGCTTGCGGCTGGTGACCTCTGAGTGACTGGGGTCATACCATTGTTCCGGCTGCTCTTCGGGGTCCCAGCACCAGCTTCCTGGTCATTGAGATCGGATGAACCAGTGCTTCCCCTAAATGAGAAAGAATATTCTGACTTTAACATGGAATCAGAGCAACCAAAGACAAAGGGAAAAGCTTACAAGAAAATGACGCCATGTGACCCACATGAAGTACACCAGAGCCACACTGGAACTGGCCTGCATCTATCAGGTTGCCCTGCTCCTCAAAGACCTTCAGGGGCTCACTAGGTTCAATCCCATTTGTCTGACTCCAGGTCTTTGTAACTGAGCTTCATTCTGCCTTTCCAACTTTATTTCCCGCTACTCACCTGCATTCTCCCAGCCAGTCCAAGTTCCTTACTATTCTCTCAACTTGTCATACTCATGCTTCCACCTCTAAGGCTTTTGCTCGTGTTCTCCTCACCTGATATGCCTTGTTTACCACTCTCTGTCTATGCAAATCTTTCCTAGCCTTCAAAACCCAGATGAAGTCCAGCCTCCCCCATCAGGCCTTTCCTGTCAATCACAGGCCTTGTCAACCTCTGCTCTACTTAATTCCTGTTGACTTACAGTCTTTGCCAAACTATGTAGCTCTTGACTACAAATGTCTTGTTTGGTTCCATGATTGGTTCACATATGTGGGCCTGAGTGCCTTTTTCAGCTGCGAGCTCCTTGTTGTCAGAGTCCCTGATGTATTTACCATGATATCTCCAGCACCTTCGTAATGCCTTGGTGGGACGGAGGCACTCAGCACATATTTAATCAAAGATTGGGAATAATATATCCT
Organism: Equus quagga; assembly: GCF_021613505.1. Lineage (NCBI taxonomy): Eukaryota > Metazoa > Chordata > Mammalia > Perissodactyla > Equidae > Equus > Equus quagga. The sequence continues at coordinate 92,032,141 of NC_060276.1, forward strand.
TTTCTCTGTGTTGTTCTAGTGTCTGACTCATAGTGCACATTTAACAAATGTAGTATAAAAATAATGAAATTCAGTAAATGGGTTTGACTCAGTTTCATGTTTGCTAAAAGCGATTCGATTCCATTCAATAATGATTAATGAAAAAACAGTTCCTGCCCTTGAGGTGACCACAATTTTCTTATTAAGTGGAGCTTCATAAGTAACTATAAGTTTTGACAAATTAGAGTTTAAGAGAAGTGTTTGTTCTTATTTTAGTCTTCGCCCTCAGTAAGCAGAAGATATGCTAAGTGGTAAAATATAAGCCCATATGAACTTCACTCTTTCAGTTACTATTTTAATAAGTTATAAGTACACGTATAATAATAAAAATCTTATTGTTAAAGCACAGCAGTGATCATTAGTGGTGATTAGGTCTTACAAATTGAGCCAATCAGAGGAGAGACTTAAAGGAATAGAGGAAGGATTCTTTTAAAAGAATGTCTGGCTGTGTACACGTCATTACCAGGAGACAAATCTGGCAGAAGGAAGAATCAGCAATGACCACTGAAGCTATCAACCGCAGCTCCTAAGTTTTTTCAAGGCTGTGCGCCAGAGAAGCTGCCAAAGTTAACTATGCCCTGACCGATATCACCAGCCGCCACCACCTTCATAACTACACAAATAGCAGCTGCATTTACTGAGTATTTTCCAGGTGTTAGACACTTTCTGCTCTCCAACATCACTGGGGAAAAAAGCTATTAACCTTCCTGGTTTAAAGATGAACACTGAGTCTTGGAGAGGTTAAATAATTATTCCATACATGCATGCACACGAGCGCGCGCACACACACACACACACACCATGCTGTCACACAATTCGTACATGACAAAGTCAGGGTAAAAACAGAATTGTCTGTCTCCCCAAAGCCTGTGCTCATGCTAGTTTCTCATGCTGCTTACTCATCATTTCACCAAGATCAAGTTGTTACAACCAAGCAGGTTCTACATTGATACAATGAGCTATCAAGAAGTTAATCAAAGTGTCAGAGAGCTGGGAGTTAGTTTCTTGGAATTTGACTAAGAGAACTATGAAAATTTTCTGGGTAGCATTCCTTTGATACTACATAGAAACAGTGTCTTCTTTCTAGAGATGGCACTCTGAATAAATTATAGTACTATAAACTCTGCTCAGGAGGGATCTATGACTGTGTCTTTCAATTCTGACAACAAGAGAATAGAATTTTGTGATTAAACAGATTGACACAATTTGAAATTCTAAGTTCCTTGGTGATTTTCCTGAGCCCTCCTGCCTCAGGTGCAACATTTCTACATTTTTCATGTCTTTCCAAGTGATTCTGCTCATCTTTGAAGTTTAACTTAGAAGGGGCTTTTACCACAAAAATCTCTCTCCCTACTGTTTCAGGTAAAATCTCCTTAAAAAAAGAAAGGCTAGGAGTGAATCTTGCAGAAATGAACCAAGAAGTTGTGATCCAAAGGGATTCATGTGGGTATTTCTGTTTGAGTTTGTGCTGAAGGTCCTCTCCAACCTAGGCAGTTTTGAAACAGTCCCCATCATGGATTGGCCTTGCTAGAAGGAAAAGTCCTATTTACGTAGTCACTCCAGCAGAAGTTAATTAATTGTGGTGATGACATTCAAGAGTCTAACCTGCAATAAGGAAAAAATTCTTGTGATTGTAAATCAGCTACTGGAAATTATTGTCACCAGAAGCATTATCTCAAAAATGACATATACTTTCACATTTTGCCCTGACATTTACTGTGGGTTTCTCAAAAATATTTTCCTCTCAGTTGTTTCAGCTGATTAGACTAAAAAAGATTTAGTCTAATGAGGCAGAATATCATAAATATTTGGGTACCAACTCTGAGATGTTATGTAAAATATGACATAAAATACATAAATCTTTGCCACTTAACAGGAAAAGGATAAAAGTTCCCTCAAGTCTAAATGAAAGAAGTTTAAAGTTCAATTAAGAAAGAGCTATTTTTGATTCAGCTATCATGTTACTGACATTTAAATTAGAAGTATTAGAAATCAGTGCCAACAAAACTTCACGCTAAAATTTGCTCAAGGGGAAACTACAAGAAAGAGATACATTTATCTAGTTCTAATAGGGCCCAAAGTGTGAAAATATGACGCTGTCTGGGGAGCTTGGATATTCTGGGTTACTTGAAAGACACATTTCCTAGAGTAGGAAAGAGTCTCATTTACTTTAGCTTATGAAATATACTTTAAAAGCCTACTATTTTATAATCTCTAATTTTATGCCAGCCTAAAACCTTGATAATGGCTTCCTAGATACGCCCATTTCTAGATAAAGGGTCCAAGGTTAGGAGACAGAGGCTATAATTTAATTAGTTGCCTTTCTGGTTTACATAATGTTCTCCCAGGAGTAATGGTCCAGAAAGAATTTCCCAGGAGCCAACCTTCCCAGAGTGGGCTGACAATGTTATGCCTGTGCCTACATGGTCAAATGAGTGCTCTTCTATGGAAAATCAACCAAAAGGCAGCATTAACCTGAGAGATAACAACACTCACTGAGACAATGAGGCTAGTGCATAGCATAACATAGAGACTGTAGGATATTCTTTCTGTGGTTTATGAGCTTTCCTAACTTTTAGTTATTTCAGAGCTGAAACCAATATATAAGAAAGACAGGCAAGGGAGGTTGTAGTTCGAAACCGAGGCAAGACTGTTAAATGGGAAAGAGAGAATTAAAAATGAGAAATAAAGGGGAAAAACATTGAACATAGCTCAAACTCCCAGGCTTTGGGGATCCCCAAATGCTATGTCTTTGTCAATATGTGAGATGGGTGATCCTCACCCTTGGCTGCATATCAGAAACACCAGGGGAGCTTTCAAAAGCCCCCATGCCCAGGCCACACCCGAGACTAATCTCATCAGACTCTCTGGGTGTGGGATCTAGGCATCAACATGTTTTACCCCCCACCCCAAGTAGCCAAGACTAAACTATGGATTAGTTTAAATTCACTGATCTCAGACATCTCTCCACGTGCATTGTTCCCTCCTCTCATACCACTGTTTTCTTTATTCAGCACAATGCTCACATCAAGAGAGCTGAGCTGTCCTCATGGCTCAGAATGTGATAAGTGGAAGTTCATTTTCTATGTTAGTGACTGAATGTGCTGCACCAGGGGTCAGCAAAGTATGGCCCATGGATTGAATTGGGCCCACCACCTGTTTTTGTATAGCGCATGAACTACGAGTGGTTTTTATATTTTTAAGCAGTTTTAAAAAAATCAAAAGAAGAATATTTTGTGATGTGACAATTACATGAAATTCAAATTTCAGTGCCCCAAAATCAAGTTTTATTGTAATGCAGGCATGCCCATTCATTTATGTATTGTCTATAGTTGCTTTCATGCTCCAACAGCAGAGATGAGTAGTTCAGACAGGGACAATATGGCCAGCAAAGCCAAAAATATTAACTATCTATACCTTTATAGAAAAAGTTTGTGGATCCTTATGTGTGTGCCCATTCACTCAGGCACACAAACACACAGATATGGGTGTCTTCATTAAAAAACCAAACTCTTTGGAGAGGTCAATACATCCCAAAGGAATGAATTTCAGCTACTGAGTGCACATGTGTATATGTGTGTATGTATGTGTGTGTTATATTTAGGCACATGTGAACCATCACAGGAGCCCTCGAATGCAAAATTAGGGAAGCAAAGAAAAGAAGTTGCAGAAATTCATCAGGCAGCTTCTCTCGCTGTAGTTTCTTCTGAAGCCACTGGCATTCTGTGGCTTAATTACACATATTTTCCTTCCTTTTCCTTTTTGGAGAAATGTCAAAGATAATACATTATGGTGGGTGCTCAATGAAATTTTGTTCAATGAATCTTAGTGTTAATTATATAAAGAACTGTGGAAATTAATAAAAGAAATCTTAACTAAATTGGTGTTGGGGAGGCCTGTAGGTGGAGCTCTCATACCCTGTCATACATTGCCAATTATACCAAACATAAAGAGACATACACTTCATCTTTAACAGGTAGTAAAACTACTTTACTACTGAAGGAAGATTTCTCTCTCTACCCGGCAACAGCCCAGCCAATGAGAAGCTGTTGCTGCCTTGAACTGTTACTGTCCCTCAGTGGACTTTGGTTTAGAGCAACCTCTCCCTACTCCCCCCTTTTCTCTATAAAAGCAACTTTCCTCCTTTGTTTGCTAGATTTCCCTATGGTTTGCCATAGCATGCACATCCTGAATTGCAATTCTTTTGGCTACTCCTGAATAAACTCATTTTGAGGGTAAAATAACAAGAAATTTGCTTTTCAAGTTGACATAACCTTTATAGTTTGATTTACTAAAACAAAAGTTGATTTGTTTGGTGGTTTACAAATGTTTAGGGTTTCCCTTAAGGATCTGTTTCTTTAAAAAGACCCTCCAAAATGGAGGAGACAGTCAGCACGAGGGAAGGACCAAGACTAAGTATGAAGAAAAAGAAGTTAAAAACAAGTAAAACTCTCAGTCTAATAACATTTTAGTTTTTTATAATCACAATAAAATCCTGATCCCATGTTGTTTCTAAATAATGGCTAGAAGTCAGCTGGAGGAGAGAAGCCAGCAGCCATGAAAAACCTTGAGTAGATTAGAAGTCAGGAACAAGAAAAAAACCAATTGCCTTCCCCTATAGACACCAAGGAAAACATGTATGTGGCAGAACTTAGCTTTCAGTAACTAAATGGAACAAGAACTTACTCTGTACTTAGTAGTTCAGATTTGCTAAATTCTTGTTCTACCTAGGATGCTATGTTGCTTATAAGAAAAAAGTTATCAGAGTATCCAAAACCATCCACATCCTGGTCCACCTTAGCTCTCCACCTCATCTCTTGTACAACACACTTCAATTTTTACACCCTTAAAATTCTGAACTGTTTGTTTTCCAGCACACGCAAGATTGCCTTATGCCTCTTTTACTTTGCACTTTCTATTTTCTCTGTCTAGAATGTTCTTCTTACCTTTCTTCACTTGGCCAAGTCCTCCTTATCCCTCAAAATTGTTTGGGGGTCACCCACTTGAAGCTTCCCTGAGTCCTCTGGAAGGATAAATGCCTATCTTCGGCTTTCCCATAGCACACAGAACACCTTTTTATCATGAGATCATATTGTCTTGAAATTATTTGTTTAGCTATCCCAATCTTTTCTGCCAAATTGGAAGTTCATGAAAGGGTGGAACAGTATCATTGTCTAAGAACTTCCACATTTACCCCTTGGCATATAGTACTAGGTCAATAATTTTGGCATAACTGTGTGTTGAAATTGTATAAATAAAATGCATAGGTGAGCAAGTCAGATATTGCTACTCCTCAATGATTCCCAGAAGAGCGGCTATTATTGTATCTTAGCTAACCTGAGAATTTAGCACATCACATAATACACCTTAGATAACAGTTAGCAAAAGAGAAATTTATTATATTAGACCAGGGAAATGTGTTAAATTTAGTTCATAGAAATAGGACACGCTGAGGCAGAACATCTTTGGGAAACAATTGGGGAAACAGACAAGACAGCAAGGAGGAGGTTTTGGCTTACAAGTGTTTGACCACAAGAATGAGACAAGTCAAGAACCTAGTGGTAGTTCAACCAAAGTATAGTGTCAAGGGTCTGGCTGAACTACTGAGTCTCCATACCTCCTCACATAATTGACATTATAATAAGGAAAGTCACATGTGTATAAAGTAAACACAAATCAGGGGCTAAGCAACTGGTGGTCTGACAAACTGCACCTTTGGAGCAGGTCTGAGAGCAGTGTGGGAGGTATATTGTAGCAGATATCAGTGCCCCTATCCATTTCCCCTCAGTGCTAATCTCTACCCACAGAATCCTGTTTATTGGCAACACCCACAACTCTATGCCGAGGACCTTTTCAGGTCACAAGATCATGGAGCTGCTGTGCACAGAACAAGTCAGAAGTGCCAGAGTTAGTGCCCCAGAATTAGCCCTCAACAATGACGAAAAGGGAGCTGGTTTATAAGTACCCCAGATTCCCAATCTCTTGACTGGATAACTCTGAAGTGTGTTCTACACTGTTCTCTACAGTTGTCCACTGAAATTGAGCTCTAGTTACCCACAGGGATAACTGGCTTAATGACATACTCTCTTTGGCTTCCTTCCCTTCCTTGGCTCACTTCCCCACTCCCCTGTGTTTTCCAAGACCATATCCTAAATACATTACTTGCTCTTGAATCCTTATTTCAGGGTTTGCTTCTTTTCATGCCATTGCTTCTGGGGAAACCCAAATCAAGATAGGCGCATATGGTAGGCAAAGAATGAATTTAAAAAGGGATGGTTTTGAGTTATAAATAGAAGTTTCTAGCTGAAGAATTATTTGGCAATTCCAGACCTCATGTAACTCCCACCGATATGGTCACAGTTCAAGTAAATTAAATACTTTTGTGAATCCACATTTCCTCACCTGTTCTATCACATGTCCATCACTTCACAGAAGTAAGATTCACTCTTCTCAGGACACCATGGTTTTGTGAACCACTTTAGACTGTTAGCATTCGGAAAATTTTGTGGCTTTGACTGTCCACCCCTTGCTGCCACTAAGGAAGGCTGAGATCACCCAAAGTAGGTTAAAATAGGAAGAAAGAGGAATTAGCACCAGACAAATGGAGGAAAGGCACAAGAAAGAGGTGAAAGTAATTTTCCCCAGGAGGGCACTCTTTACACCCTTTATCCTTTTGAGTCACAGAACCATCACAGCTAGTACTGTGAAATAAATTTATATACCTTTAGAGATGTGTTATAAATCTGAACAATTTTTAAAGCCAAGTAAGGGAAGGAGTTTGCTAAGTGTATTGGCAACTAGCTATATAGTGTTTTATCTAATACGCAAAACAAACCAGTATTGACTTTGTGGATGTGGTGCTCACTCAGAGCCAGAACACTCACACCTTGCTGTATTCAGATTACTGGTAAGAGGGTGTGGCTTACTTGGCATCTTAATTGCAAAGATGTTAATGAAAATCATATTCAGGACAGGAAAATAATTTTACTTCTGATAAAACAAAAAGGATGTATCATGTAATGATGGAATGGGTTTCGTAAACTCATCACTAATTTTTCCAAAATAATAGATATGAGGAAAGAATGACTTCTTTAGTCATGAAGGTACCAAACATTCCTTGTTTACTGGAGGGACAGAGAGAGGGACAGAGGGACAGAGGGAGAGAGGGAGAGAGGGAGAGAGGGAGAGAGAGGGAGAGAGAGCGAGAGAGAGCGAGAGAGGGGGAGA